>NC_054701.1:76301555-76394055 GCF_016097555.1 Gigantopelta aegis
AGCGGAATCGACCGCGTAGATTGTATGCCCCATGCATGTGGTTGAGTTAAAGAGCATCCTTTTTATGGATTCCTCGATAGCTCAGAGCGCATCGTGGTTAGTCTCGCAATTTGCGGGCGATTCGGTGCCACAGGTTCGAGTCCCAGCAACGGCATGGGACAATTTGTGAGGCCAGAAAGGATTTCATTATCCCCTGTACCAGTGCGTTAATATCTATGTATGTAACAGTCAACCTCGACATACATACAATATATAGATATTCATACATCAATACGTACATACATACATACATACATACATACATACACACATCATAGACCAAAAAAAAGAGAAAAAAAAGAAGTAATATATCTAGAAGCCGGGTCTCAATTACAAATTTGGAACTTTTATCTACTCCCAAAAATCCACATGCACTTTAACGCTATTGACCGGCCTCGGTGGCGTCGTGGTTAGGCCATCGGTCTACAGGCTGGTAGGTACTGGGTTCGGATCCCAGTAGAGGCAAGGGATTTTTAATCTAGATACCGACTCCAAACCCTGAATGAGTGCTCCGCAAGGTTCAATGGGTAGGTGTAAACCACTTACACCGACCAGTGTTCCATAACTGGTTCAACAAAGGCCATGGTTTGTGCTATCCTTCTTGTGGAAAGCGCAAATAAAAGATCCTTTGCTGTCTGTCGTAAATGAATAGCCTATGTGGCGACAGCGGGTTTCCTTTAAAAACAGTGTCAGAATGGCCAGATGTTTGACGTCCAATAGCTGATGATAAGATAAAAAAATCATTGTGCTCTAGTGGCGTCGTTAAATAAAACAAACAAACAAACAAACTTTAGCGCTATTGCTGCAAAAACGCACTTTACGCACTTACAATATGGGTAATTTTCCAATCTACGGATCGACAAACTAATGAAACAGTATGCTAAATTTGATATGGTACATATTTCGGCCCCAAGATTAAGTTAGAGTAGATTATAATTAACTTTAATTTCTTTTATTATTATTACAATTCGCCACTTTATTAGAAAACAACACTTTTGAAACATGTACATATGTGTCGTTTTGTAATAAACTGAAATAATTCTGGGTTTTTTTTTTCTTTTTTTGAAACTGATAAAAATTGGAATGGCAATTTGTTGCCCATGTCCGGCTGAGCATTGACAGTGATTTTGAGATGCTAATAAGAAACATAACATACGGAACTTGAAGTTTATTACAAAACGGCACTTTAGCGTTATTGCTCCAAAAACGCACTTAACGCACTTAACGCACTTAAAACAATATGGGTAATTTCCCAAGTCTGTGGATCGACAAACTAATGAAAAAATATGCCAAATTGATCTGATGGTCTGTGAGAGGGGGATAACATTGACATTTGTTTATGAAAAACGTTTTAAAATATATATATATATCCCAAGCAGGTGTTCTATATATCTGCGATTTCCTTCAAAGTAAATTTGGCATTTGTACTATTAAAAACCAAATGTTAATTATGTTTCCAAATGTACCCATTACCGTTGCCGCCCGTCATGCAACCAAACGTTTATGCAAAGTAAAGGTTATGTTTGAACAAAAAGTGTGATTCCCGTAAGTGGTCCATTTAGACTCTACGAGCAGTCGACAATAACAATATCCATTATGTTATCCCGTGATCTTACCACGAGAGATTTGTGTTTATATTTGGACGAGAGAAAACATTTCTGGTATAAACAATAAATCATGTTGGTAATGTTACTTTAGGGCTATGCAAGTGGGAAGTCAGGGGCGAGGCCAACCTCCCCTCACCACTACCCCTGTGACGGAACATGCTCTTAATTTTGTTTACGCCTGTGGCGATATTAATTGTTTTAGAGGGTCGTGTGCAGTTCCAATATGCACTTAAGCCGAGGTGGGCAACTTGTTACGTAATACCTCCGCGCGACGGTCGTCGAGCTTTTTCTAATACACACCCAGTCTAGGTGTTGAGGCCATGTGGCCAGTAGTTACGTAATACCTCCGCGCGACCATGGAATCTCTAGCGAACTGGCGACAGCAAGTCTGACCATCTAAGCAAAATATGCCGGCGTGTTCGCTGTGGAAATATCACTTGATAGGGGGAGGTGCCGCAATGTACCCCCAGGCGATATTCGGATTTTTATCATAAATAGCTAGGGTTTTAGACATATCGGGGAGAAACATATTGGAAGGCTTCCAGGGAACGTTCGTCCGTTTGGACTTGGTAAATATCATTTCTGCTCTGTTGTATAACCTTGATGTGATTGATGTGACTTTAAATATTTTAATACTGTATTATACCAATATTATTTAGACGGTGCTGCCGGTCATCTGACACAGTAAACTGTAGGCTCACTGATCTAATATATATAAAAAGCTTAACCAGTCATCCTAGAGGACGTAGGTAAACTGTAGGTTATTGTCTTTATTGTGATAGATACCAGTATTAATTCTGTGTTACAAGGTTACTGAATGAGTAGTTAAGGGTTAATTAAAAATTAACCAGTTAGGAATAGAGTTGTAATTCCTTTACTAATTAAGTTCCCCTGGAAGCGTTTCTCAATTATCACACGTGTGGGTGTTGTGTCACGGTGAAGTGATTAGCATATTGTGTAAACTAGACACCTAGAGATTAACTAATTATGTGATCAGTTCTGGGTTGTTATCATTTGTTGTTGTTAATTATCTACTGCGGCAGTACATTTGTCAGCGTAGGTTAATACAGATTCCAAAGTGTATTGTGTTTTCGTTGTGTTTTCTAGTGAACTAAACGTGCTATAATAATATATACTTTATATAAGATCTTATCTCTGATCATACCTAGACGAGCCAGCGGGTATAACTGCCTGTTACAGAGAGATCTAATAGATATACAGTTAGGAGAGATATTTGGACAATCGTGTTTCATTCAGTTACGGGTATGATAGAATCCCCGTGACAGGAGTGAAAATTGGGGCGCTCGTCCCGGATCTGAAACGGGACATGCATATTTAAAAAAGTATTGTTTGTAAATGCGGGCTTTATAAATTATTTTTACAAATAACTAGAAGTAGCAACGCTGTTCACTAGAAAATTAATTAATAATAAGTGCGTCATATCTAAACATGGATAAGAATTTGCTGGATAGGCCTACGCTCAGTGTAGTGGAGATTAAACGAGCACGTAAGGCCGAGTTAGTTGAAATCGCGAGTGAGCGGAAAATTGATTTAACATCAGCTAAAACATTAGGAGATATAATTATTATCCAGGAAGTTTTTGGTGATAGTCCTGTTATGGAAGAAAGTGAAATTGTTCCAGAGATAGAGATAAATGACTTGAGTATGGAACAACAGTTAGCTTTTAAAAAGCGTGAGTACGAAAGAGAAGAACGTGCATTAGATAGATAGAGAGAGAGAGAGAGAGAGAGAGAGAGAGAGAGAGAGAGAGAGAGAGAGAGAGAGAGAGAGAGAGAGAGAGAGAGAGAGAGAGAGAGAGAGAGAGAGAGAGAGAGAGAGAGAGAGAAGAGAGGGATAGAGAAAAAGAAGATAGAGATAGAGAAGAGAGAGAGAGAGATAGAGAAAGAGAAGAGAGAGAAGAGAGAGGAGAGAGAGAGAGAGAGAGAGAGAGAGAGAGAGAGAGAGAGAGAGAGAGAGAGAGAGAGAGAGAGAGAGAGAGAGAGAGATGAGGAGATAGAGAAAAAGAGAGAGAGAGAGAGATAGAGAAGATAGAGATAGATATAGGAAGATAGAGAGAGGACTAGAGATAGAGATCGAAGAGAGAGGGAGAGAGAGAGAGAGAGAGAGAGAGAGGAGAGAGGAGAAGTTGAGAGAGAGAGAGAGAGAGAGAGAGAGAGAGAGAGAGAGAGAAGAGAGAGATAGGGATAGAGAATTCCAGTTAGCAAAATTAAAAGTGGAACATGAGCTAAAGTTGAATACTGCAGAAGTTAGACGTGAGGCAGGAAATGGTTTTAACATGTCGGAGGCTTATAGATCAGTGCCTGTATTTGATGACCATGAGGTAGATATCTTCTTCCTACTTTTTGAACGGGCAGCTAAATTGGCCGCAGTCTAAATGGACATTGTTAACCGTGTCTAAGTTTAAGGGGAAGGCTAGTGTAGCTTATAATTCAATGAGTGACGAGCGAGCAGGTCAGTACGACCTAGTTAAGGCTGCAGCTTTGAGGGCTTATGAATTACGACCTGAGGATTATCGTTTACGGTATATCGAGTTGAGAAAAACGCAGGGTCAGTCTTATAGTGAATTTGTGGCTAAGAAGGCAGGGATGTTTGATAAATGGGTGATTTCTCATCAGGTAGAGTCATACACCGAGTTACGGGAGTTGTTGCTCTTACAGGACATTAAAAATGGATTACCAGTTAGCTTACGTATTCATTTAGAGGATCGTGACGTCAAAAAGATAGAGGATGCAGGCATAGTGGCAGATGATTACGTGTTAATACACAAAGCTCAGGCAGTACAGGGTAGCTCTTTACAACAGGGTGATAAGAAGAAATTTCAGCCAGGTTTTTCCCGGGAAGGTAACTATCGGGGAGAGTCATCTAGTTGGTCAGCTAGTCAGGCAAGGAATGCACCTGGTGGGCAAAGTAAGGATAGGCCTGCATTATCAGCCAGTGCACGAACTTTTCGTCCACATTGCAGTTACTGTAAAAAGGATAACCATCTTGTCGGGGACTGTTTTAAAAGCAAACGCGATAATGCGCAAGTGGTCGGTTTAGTGAGGTCAGCTCCGTTAGCGAGAGAGTTAATGGTTAGTCCCATGGCAGAGAAAATAAACCCGTATGTGTCCACTGGTATGGTTTGTGATGTGAAACAAGAATTGAGTCCTAAGGCAATATCAATCTATCGAGATACAGGCTGTAGTCAGTCACTGATCACGTCGGAGTGTTTAGCTGGTATTAAGAATTCAGATACAGGACGTAGTTTGGCTTTAACCTCGGTTACTGGAGAAAATGTGGTTGTCCGGTTACATAACGTTTTCTTGTTTTCGAAGTTTGTGACGGGACCAGTCATTATGGGTGTTGTGAAGGACTTGCCTTTTGAAAACATAGGAGTTTTGTTGGGTAATGATTTTACTAGTCAATGTTGTCAGCCGCAATGTGACCAATTGCTAATTGAAGACAGCCCTTTACCCATAGAAGAGTGTGAGGTTCATGAGACTAGATATCCTGCATGTGTAATGACTAGGGCTATGGCCAGAAGGGTAACACGAGACCCAGAGGATATTTGTGATTTGTCTGATACGTGTGTGAGCCATGATATTGGAGTGGATGAGGTTATCAGTAAAATGGTAGATAAGTCAACTGAGGAATTAAATGTGGTGGAACCTGTTGATCTCCCGCAGAGGGGAATTGAACCAGTTGTGTTTGATAGAGGGGACTTACCTTGTAATAGACAAGAATTAATAGGGCGCGAAATACCTGTTCTGCACAGAAACCCGTTTCATGGGAAGGTACAGCAGCACCTTATCCCCTGGTTTAAATTCCCGACTCCTAGCCTTCCTATCAAACACTGATTTTATTTTGCTCTGAGCATGGCTCAGTTGCTTCCTGGCCTTCCTATCTCTAACTCTCTTATTCATTAATACTCCCTTGTCCTCAGTTAACAATGTAGTGCGAACTGCCAACAAATTTGGATCAGCCCCCTGCTCTAGAATTAACTCTTGTCTATTACAAGGTAAGGCCCCGCTATCAAACACAACGGGTTCATTTACCCTCTGCGGGAGATCAACAGGTTCTGCCACATTTAATTCCTCAGTTGACTTATCTACCATTTTACTGGTAACCTCATCCACTCCAATTTCATGGCTCACACACGTATCAGACAAATCACAAATATCCTTTGGGTTTCGTGTTACTCTTCTGGCCATAGCCCTAGTCTTTACACACGCAGGATATCTAATCTCATCAACCTCACTCTCTTCTACTGGTAAAGGGCTGTCTTTAATTAACAATTGGGCACATTTCGGGTGACAACACTGACTAGTCAAATCATTACCCAACAAAACTCTTATGTTTTCAACAGGCACGTCCTTTACAACACCCATAATGACTGGTCCCGTCACAAACTTCGAACACAAGAAAACCTTATTTAACCGGACAACCAATTTTTCTCCAGTAACTGAGGTTAAGGCCAAACTACGTCCTGTATCTGAATTCTCAATACCAGCTAAACACTCCGAAGTGATCAGCGACTGACTACACCCGGTATCTCGAAAGATTGATATTGCCTTAGGACTCAATTCTTGTTTCACATCACAAACCATACCAGTGGACACATACGGGTTTACTTTCTCTGCCATGGGACTAACCCTTAACTCTCTCTCGCTAACGGAGCTGACCTCACTAAACCGACCACTTGCGCATTATCGCGTTTGCTTTTAAAACAGTCCCCGACAAGATGGTTATCCTTTTTACAGTAACTGCAATATGGACGAAAAGTTCGTGCATTGGCTCATAATGCAGGCTTATCCTTACTTTGCCCACCAGGTGCATTCCTTGCCTGACTAGCTGACCAACTAGATGACTCTCCCCGATAGTTACTTTCCCGGGACAAACCTGGCTGAAATTTCTTCTTATCACCCTGTTGTAAAGAGCTACCCTGTACTGCCTGAGCTTTGAGTATTAACACGTAATCATCTGCCACTATGCCTGCCTCCTCTATCTTTTTGACATCACGATCCTCTAAATGAATACGTAAGCTAACTGGTAATCCATTTTTAATGTTCTGTAAGATCAACAACTCCCGTAACTCGGTATATGACTCTACCACCCATTTATCAAACATCCCTGCCTTCTTAACCACAAACTCACTATAAGACTGACCCTGCGTTTTTCTCAACTCGGTATACCGTAAACGATAATCCTCAGGTCGTAATTCATACGCCCTCAACACTGCCGCCTTAACTAGGTCGTACTGACTTCATAGCTCATCACTCATTGAATTATAATCTACACTAGCCTTCCCCTTAAACTTAGACACGGCTAACAATGTCCACTTAGATTGCGGCCAATTTAGCTGATTAGCGGCCCGTTCAAAACGTTGGAAGAACATATCTAGCTCCTGGTCATCAAATACAGGCACTGATCTATAAGCCTCCGACACGTTAAACCCATTTCCGACTTCCGTTCTAACTTCTTCAGTATTCAACTTTAACTCATGTTCCACTTTTAATTTTGCTAACTGGAATTCTCTATCCCTATCTCTCTCTCTTCTCTCTCTCTCTCTCTCTCTCTCTCTCTCTCTCTCTCTCTCTCTCTCTCTCTCTCTCTCTCTCTCTCTCTCTCTCTCTCTCTCTCTCTCTCTCTCTCTCTCTTCTCTATCTCTAGCTCTATCTTCTCTATCCCTTTCTTCTCTTTCTCTCTCTCTCTTTCTCTTTCTCTCTCTATCTCTATCCTCTCTCTCTCTCTCTCTCTCTCTCTCTCTCTCTCTCTCTCTCTCTCTCTCTCTCTCTCTCTCTCTCTCTCTCTCTCTCTCTCTATCTATCTATCTAATGCACGTTCTTCTCTTTCGTATACAAGCTTTTTAAAAGCTAATTGTTGTTCCACACTTAACTCATTTATCTCTATCTCTGGGACAATCTCACTGTCTTCCATAACAGGCCTATCACCAAAAACTTCCTGGATAATAATTGTCTTTATATCACCTAAGGTTCTAGCTGATGTTAAATCAATTTCTCGCTCACCCGCGATTTCAACTAATTCGGCCTGACGTGCTCGCTTAATCTCCACTACACTGAGCGTAGGCCTATCCAGCAAATTCTTATCCATGTTTAGATATGATGCACTTATTATTAATTAATTTTCTAGTGAACAACGTTGCTACTTCTGGTTAATTTGTAAAAATAATTTATAAAGCCCCCATTTACAAACAATACTTTTTTAAATATGCATGTCCCGTTTCAGATCCGGGACGAGCGCCCCAATTTTCACTCCTGTCACGGGGATCCTGTAATACCCGTAACTGAATGAAACACGATTGTCCAAATATCTCTCCTAACTGTATATCTATTAGATCTCTCTGTAACAGGCAGTTATACCCGCTGGCTCATCTAGGTATGATCAGAGATAAGATCTTATATAAAGTATATATTATTATAGCAGGTTCAGGGTTAATTAAAAATTAACCAGTTAGGAATAGAGTTGTAATTCCTTTACTAATTAAGTTCCCCTGGAAGCGTTTCTCAATTATCACACGTGTGGGTGTTGTGTCACGGTGAAGTGATTAGCATATTGTGTAAACTAGACACCTAGAGATTAACTAATTAAGTGATCAGTTCTGGGTTGTTATTATTTGTTGTTGTTAATTAACTACTGCGGCAGTACATTTGTCAGCGTAGGTTAATACAGATTCGAAAGTGTATTGTGTTTTTGTTGTGTTTTCTAGTGAACTAAACGTGCTATAATAATATATACATTTTTGTTAACATATTGAAATAGGACGAATATCTTGCTTTTTTCAAAAGTATATAATGCAATTACAGATATATAGTAGGCTATATGTCCATGTATTCAACACGAAGAAATATACCCCCCCCCCCCCAAATATGCAGCCCAAAATTGTTTTAAAAAAAATATATGTATATGTATATGTATATGTATATGTATATGTATATGTATATGTATATGTGTATATATATATATATATATATATATATATATGGTGACCTTATAGTGGGTTTTCTTTCAAAAATAGGACCGCCGTATAGATAGTCAGTCCTCATTAGACTAGGCTATATACACGGCAGGCGTCATCCATTAAAATTGTATTTATGGAATTCATCTTTGTACACAATATTTGGCATGATGTGTGTACGGTAGTCGACTGGACCTGAGTGCAAAAAAGATCCTTACGAAATGCGGCATCGGGTAAATACCGAGAAGGCAGCCGGCAGTGCAGATCGAAAGAGCAGAAGCTGTCAGAACGATCGGAAACTTTCAAAAAGGCCTTGCGTCTTATATTATAGACAATGTCGTTTTAAAATGCGCGACTTTTAGACACATTGATTACTAGATGGTAATGTAGGGTCAGTATTACAAGTTTTGTAAGTGTCTAGCCAGGGATATAACAATTCTAAAAAAAGTGTCTTTTGTTGGACGACACCACTGGAGCGCAATCATTTATTAATCATCAGTTATTGGATGTCAAACATTTGGTAATTGTGACAAACAGTGTGCGGAAACCCACTACATTTTTCCATTAGCAGCAAATAAATTGTATATACAAATCCCCCTACCGGCCTCGGTGGCGTCGTGGCAGGCCATCGGTCTACAGGCTGGTAGGTACTGGGTTCGGATCCCAGTCGAGGCATGGGATTTTTAATCGAGATACCGACTCCAAACCCTGAGTGAGTGCTCCGCAAGGCTCAATGGGTAGGTGTAAACCACTTGCACCGACCAGTGATCCATAACTGGTTCAACAAAGGCCATGGTTTGTGCTATCCTGCTTGTGGGAAGCGCAAATAAAAGATCCCATGCTGCCTGTCGTAAAAAGAGTAGCCTATGTGGCGACAGCGGGTTTCCTCTAAAAACAGTGTCAGAATGACCATATGTTTGACGTCCAATAGCCGATGATAAGATAAAAAATCAATGTGCTCTAGCGGCGTCGTTAAATAAAACAAACTTTACTTTTTACAAATCCCCCAAACCAGGGCACCATGACAGTCGTGAAGCACTGGTTGGGGTGGTAAAACCCCAATGAGATAATAAGTACACGAAGGGGATCGAACTTTAGGGACAAGCATTTTAGGTCAGCGCTATATCGACTGACCCCCCCCCCCCCCCCCTCTCTCTCTCTCTCTCTCTCTCTCTCTCTCTCTCTCTCTCTCTCTCTCTCTCTCTCTCTCTCTCTGTGTGTGTCTCTGTTTCTCTCTCACACACACTCTTTCCTCCCTCTCTCTCTCTCTCTCTCCCTCTCTCTCTCTCTCTCTCTCTCTCTCTCTCTCTCTCTCTCTCTCTCTCTCTCTCTCTCTCTCTCTCTCTCTATCTATCTCTGTCATAGGGATATAGGTTGTGGCAGTTATGTTACACCCCTCCACAAACACACGCACGCACACACGCGCACACACACACACACACACACACACACACACGCACAAACACCCTTCACCTCCTCGGTTGGTGCGCCTTTGAAAGCCTTGTCTGGATTAATTATATCTATAATACCGGTAAATCTGTGACCTCGTGCATGAAGAGTATCGATCCTAGGAACCACGACACCTCAGTAGTCCCATCTACATATTCTGTGCTACACATCTCGCTCCAAGCTATTTCGGCTCCTTGGTATAAATGATATACTATTAATTGTTGATACTTCTTACTAAAAGCCATCAAGCAATTTATCAGTCTTCGTATGACCATCACCTTAATTATTGATGCACCTGCTGACTATCAGAAAGAGATAATTAGATCCGTGAGTCGGCGTGTAAATCACACCGCGTGCGGAGTGTTATCACGTTTTAACATTAACGACGCCGTCAACACCGTTGGCGCGCTTCTCCAAAAAGATTTCATCTCACATTGCTTTCAGAAGTTCAATGGGTGAAAAGACAATATGTTAATGTGGAGTGATTTATTTTGATTATTTGTTATTATATATGGGAAAAAAAATGGTACGGGTCTTGATTTATTTTGTTTTTATAGTGGTAGATTTTTGGATTTTTTTTTTTTTTTTTTTTTTTTTTTTTCTTGTTTGTTGCTATTTTTTCTTCTTCTTTTTTCATTCCTTTTTTTTTTGGGTGGGGGCAGGAGGGGGGTGGGGTGGTGGCGGTTTTGGATTTTATGGGGTTTTTTTTGTGGGTTCGGTTGATTTAAATTGTATATCATTTATATAATAGAGTTGCGAACAAATTTCCATCTATTCTTGATGGATTCTACGACAAACAGAGATGGTATAAAGACCACTTCGTTATGTATATGAATGTGGATGCTGCTTTTTGCGTATGCAAGCGATACACGTGAGTTAAACAAAACAATTCAATCGTTTTAAATAGACCTAGATGTTTCCAATTGAATAGTATGGTAGCGGTTCCAGGGCAAAACATCGTCCGAGCGGTTGGTTAAAGGGACATTTACCGAGTTTGCAAGAAATCGAAACTGGATTTTGTCTTCAAATAATTTCGTACGTACGAAAAAATATATTCTAGGAAATAATATGAAATTTAACCCGGTACAAATATCAGAACGACCAGAAACACGTTTAGCCACTAATATATTATGCAGAAAATATATTTGGTATATAATTACAATCGTTAAGAAGTCTCTGTTAGTCGATAACATCTTAAAAATTGCAGCAAACTCGGGAATGTCCTTTAAAAAGCGACCGCCGAATAGGCGGGGGCTTCGATAAACATGTTCCCCTGTTTCTCTGTTTTTCTGTTGTGCTCGTAAGGCTGGCAATTCTGTATTTGAACACCTGTAATTCACATGTTCCCCTGTTTCTCTGTTTTTCTGTTGTGCTCGTAAGGCTGGCAATTCTGTATTTGAACACCTGTAATTCACATGTTCCCCTGTTTCTCTGTTTTTCTGTTGTGCTCGTAAGGCTGGCAATTCTGTATTTGAACACCTGAAATTCACATGTTTCTCGGGGGAGCATGGCCCGAATCCCTCACAACAAGTTCAACACCTTCAAGATAAAGATACAGTTTGTTTTGTGTAACGACCACACTAGCGCACATTGATTTATTAACCATCGGCTGTTATGAGTGGCTAACATTTGGTGATTTTGAGATATAGTCTTAGAGAGGAAATCCGCTAAATTTTTCCATTAGTAGCAAGGGATCTTTTATATATACCATCCCACAGACAGGACAACACATACCACGGATTTTGATATAACCAGTCGTGGTGCACTGACTGGAACAAGAAGTAGCCCAATGGGACCACCGACGGGGATCGATCCGAAACCGACCGCGCATCAAGCGAGCGCTTTACCACTTGTCTACGTATCGCCCCTTCCTACTTATTCACATGAGTTTTGATACTAAATGCGTCACTTCCGTGTGGGCGGGATTTAGCTCAGTCGGTTGAGTGCTAAATTCAGCTGTTTGGGCTTTTTCTTGTTCCATCCAGTGCACCTGTGACGGTACATGCTCTTAATTTCTTTCGCCTGTGGCGATATTAATTGTTTTAGAAGGCCGTGTGCAGTTCCAAATTGCACTTAAGCCCAGATGGGCAACTTGTTACGTAATACCTTTGCGCGACGGTCGTCTAATACACACCCAGCGCAGGTGTGGAGGCCATGTGGCTAGTAGTTACGTAATATCTCCGGTAGTGCTGTTTATGGCCAGGGGATTGCTCGCGGTTGGCGACAGCCAGTCTGACGATCAGAGAAAAATATGCCAGCATGGTGGCTGTCGAAAATCCACATGATACGTAAGGTACCGCCTTGTACCCCCGGGCGATATTCGCTGTCTCCGACAGTTTTGAATAAATAGCTAGGATTTTAGATATATCGAGGAGAAACATTGGAAGGCTCCAGGGGATCGCTGTCCGTCCACTGAACGATCTATATTAGTTCAGACGGGACTTTGGTAAATATATATTTTCTGCTCTGTGTATAACCTTGATGTGATTGATGTGACTTTAAATATTTTAATACTGTATTATACCAATATTATTTAGACGGTGCTGCCGGTCATCTGACGCAGTATTCTGTAGGCTCAGCGTTCTGATATATATATATATATAAAGCTTAGCCAGTCATCCTAGAGGACCTAGGTAAACTGTAGGTTATTGTCTTTATTGTGATAGGTACCAGTATTAATTCTGTATTACAAGGTTATTGAATGAGTAGTTAGGGTTAATTAAAAATTAACCAGTTAGGAATAGTGTTGTAATTCCTTTATTAATTAAGTTCCCCTGGAAGCGTTTCTCCATTATCGCACGTGTGTGTGTTAGCATTTCTCAATTATCACACGTGTGGGTGTTGTGTCACGGTGAAGTGATTAGCATAGTGTGTAAACTAGACACCTAGAGATTAACTAATTAAGTGATCAGTTCTGGGTTGTTATTATTGTTGTATTAATTAACTACTACGGCAGTACATTTGTCAGCGTAGGTTAATACAGATTCCAAAGTGTATTGTGTTTTTGTTGTGTTTTCTAGTGAACTAAATGTGCTATATTATATATACTTTATATAAGATCTTATCTCTGATCATACCTAGACGAGCCACATTGGGGTATAACCGCCCGTTACAGAGAGATCTAATAGATATACAGTTAGGAGAGATATTTGGACAATCGTGTTTTATTCAGTTACGGGTATTATAGAATCCCCGTGACAGCACCTCAACTGGACTAAGGCCATAACATGTGCTTCCTGTCTGTGGGAAAGTGCATAATATATAAAAGATCCCTTTCTGCATTAGGAAAAATGTAGCGGGTTTCCTCTGATGACTATGAGTCAGAACTTCCAAATGTCTGACATCCAATAGCCGATGATTAATTAATCAATGTGCTCCAGTTGTGTCTTTAAGCAAAACAAACTTCACGTCCGTGTAGTTTACATACCGCTCGATTCAGGTTCGGCAAAAGCGTTATAGGTAGTACTATACCAAATAACTTCCGGCTGGGTCAAAGCTCGAGGTGCACACAACTTTTGATAGAGAAGTGAACACCACAAGTCCTGTGATTGGTTATAAATGTGAGTGTGTTGGTTGTAAAAAATAATAGTTTCATCTGGGTAAAATAAATGTGCAATTTTATTTCATCTAGTACCAATGTGTCAAGTAGCCTTGTGCTTGAAACATGTATGGGGTACCTGTAAAAAAAAGTACTCGAATTTTGTGCGAAACTAGGGTAGTCATAGACGCTACCCGTTATCTCAGAAACGAGCAGCTTGACCCCCATTTTTTTCTGATTCACTTTAAGTGTAAAGGGTGGTAGTATTTATATCCGTGGCGTTTATGTCGGTTGATACGTTGCAGGTAGGAGTTTTAGCCGCATATGTTACTATTGTCGTCTATGGGATTTGATTTGGTAGTATACACCCTATAGCACATATTCAGTGCATAATAAAAAATATTATGATTTTGTCATTTTATTTAATTAAACTATACTGGTTGATTAATTAGCCATCACTCGATCATGCAAGTTCACAATGACCTTGACCTTGACAATAATCTCTGTACATGGCTCTGAATGGAGTTTGAATCAAAGTTAGCACTGAAGAAAAGTTGGTTTTGGCCTATAATTCATACTGTAAAGATTTCAATAATTTCTTTTTACATGGTATTTGACTTGCCATATACAACTGCTCTTAAATATGGTATTATATATAGGCAACCTGAACTAAGATTTTAATAGCAATTTATTTTTATATTAAAAATAGCATGTGCCAATAGTGGGTTAATGTCTTTAGTTTCCATTAACATTGTTAATTTTTTATGTATGAAATTCTGAAAACTCAAATTTGTAAAGAAGTTGATTTTTATTGTCATTTTAACATATTTATAGGGTGCTAAGTTATATTTTAGACAAATTTGTAGTTTTATGCAAAATTTAAAGTAAATTTGAAGAAAAACTTTACCAAAAACATAATTAAATTTGTTGTCACTATTGTGCCTTCTGTTCTTATTTGTACATAACAATAAGGTTGTTAAACATATACTTAGATCTCCAGATAATTTTTGTTTCTTAATAATCACTTAGTTAGCTCTCATGAAAAGCATTTTGGGTTTATACTAGATTCAGAACCAATTTTTTCAGATTTGATTATCTGCCTTGGATTAAGTTGATAAATTTATTTTATTGTTAAAGCTGTATTACCTAATATAACTAGCTAAATAAAATGCTGGATTACAGATTGCAGGAATACATCTAATGTACATATTTTATTCATTCGGATTAGAAAATAATGCAAGAAAATAGATGTTCGGGTAATTTTATCATTTAAAAATAGTTTTTTTCAGTAATTAATCAAAAATAAATATGTTAAAGCTGCATGATTATTCCAGATATCACACCTATTAAAACCTAGAACGTAGACAGAAGAAGAAGTATTTTCTATTTAAGTCGAATAACATACCTCGAAGTGTAAAACAAATTGAAGAGAGTGATTAATTGTTCCACTAACTTAGATTGTGGGGAGCCATTTAAAATATTACCATACTGTGCACTGACATTTAATTTTTTTTTTATAGAACTATATGTTTTAATTAACATAAACATAACAGTGTCATGACTGAGAGCCAGAAAAAAAGAGTTTGTTTTGTTTAACGACACCACTAGAGCACATTGATTTATTAATCATCGGCTGTTGGATGTATGTCAACCATTTGGTAATTTCAATATATAGTCTTAGAGAGGAAACCCGCTACATTTTCCACTTGTAGCAAGGCATCTTTTATATGCACCATCCTATAGACAGGATAGTACATACCACGGCCTTTGTTGCACCAATTGTGGAGCACTGCCTGAAACGAAAAATAGCCCAATGGGACCACTCATTGGAATTGATCCCAAACCGACCGCGAGCATCAAGCGAGTGCTTTACCATTGGATTACGTCCCGTCTGAGAGATAGGGAAATAGCTCGGCTTAAAAGGCGAGGTTTGGAATATTCGTTATATTGAGTACAGAAAGTGTCATTGTTCTTGTTAGTCAGTACCATATGTGAGAAGGGAGGAAGCAGTGTCCCAATATCAGTCACCAATAAAACACAATTAGGTCATCTGGAATTATTTGTAGACCCACCATCCATAAAACAAACGTAATTTGGATGTATCCATTCGTCTTCTGAACATCTGTGTGTGTATTTCTGGAAGAAAAGCTACCCGTTGCCAACAATGACGATTCCTTGGGGCAAACCTAACAAACGTTCACCGTTACGAGAATTAAAATCGAATAATCTTGCAAACTAAGGTCAAACAAAATATATTTCTGGTCTCTGGTCAGCGCGCGCGTCGATTTTGACCTTGCTCGTCAACCTTTTTATATTGTTATTATTTTTTAATTTACCGCGGTAGCAATAACAGGGACATCCATACCAGAAATAATGCAACGACGCTTTAAAGGGACATTCCTGAGTTTGTTGCACTGTAAGATGTTTCCGACTAATAAAACATTTCTACGATTAAACTTACATAGTAAATATGTTTTCTTGTTTAGAATCTCAGTGTCTGTATATTCAATGTGTTTCTGGTCGTCTTAATATTCGTGAGAAGGCCAAACTGGATTTTGTCTTCAAATAATTTCGTACGTACGAAATAAAATAAAATTTAATCTAGTACAAATATTCGAACGATCAGAAACACGTTTAATATATAGCCATTAATATTTTATGCAGACAAATATATTTGATATGTAATTACAATCGTTAAAACGTCTCCGTTAGTCGATATATATTCCTTTTGGTCGAATCCACTCTTTTCATAAACAATATTGTTTTAATGTTTTTAAACTTGCATCGCCGCCTGAATTGAGGAACTTTTGTCTAACCAGAAACCGACTATATCTTTTTTGGCCTAACAAATAGCAGCGTGTTCTTTGTTAAAGATACTGTCCTGGGATTGGTGTCATTGTTAATATGTTCCCCAACCAAGAGAGCTTTTTCACAAACTCAAATTACATATTCAACCTTTCGCCACTAGCTTTCTATAGTGTATTACCCTACCCGTTCTACGGACATTGGCTTGTCCAAAGTGATTTACAGAGTTGAAAAGGTTACATGTATTTTCGTGCTTACAATATCAGTGTCTTGGCATTCCATGTGATTTTGATCTAATGTCCCAAATAGTTCAAACTTCATTTTATTTCCAAATACATGTAAAATTATATATTCCAAATTATTCGGAGGTGAAGTCAGTTAGACCTCCTACACATATAGTACTGATATTCTGTATATCGCTTGCACACTCCCCTCCTCCCAGGAAAAAACAAAAAAACAAACAAACAAAAACAACAAAAAAACAAAAACAAAAAACAAACACACAACCCCCCCCCCCCCCTCCAAAAAATAAATAATAACAATAAAAAAACAAAAACAAAAAACAAACAAGAATAGAATAGAATAGATGTTTAACGACATCCCAGCACGAAAATTACATCAGCTATTGGGTGTCAAAACCCCCAAGAAAATACAACGATAACCGTACTAAATATGGAGTTGTATATTTAAAAAATCTATGGGGATTATATCTTTGTTATTTCATACCCATTACTATATGGATAGTTGCCACCTTCAATCGGATATTTTACTAACAATTTTGAATCAGTTGCTATTTTAACAATATTTGACCTATGGGTCTAACATTTTTACTGAAGGCGTGAACTATCCATATAGTAACGGGTGTGAAATATATCAGTCCACATATTAAATCATTCTATATTCGGATGGGTTATGTTTTTTGTGGTATGTTTTTGTGGGCTTTTTTTTTTGCATTTGTTGGTGGCTTTTTTCTTTCTTTTTTTTTTTCTTTTTTTACACTACAAACATGGATGATGATGAGATTAATGGTGAAGCCGCAGTATTTTATTTCGGTATGGGACTACTTAACAGGGCCGTACTCCACGCTTGCTGTCAATTGAGCCCGGGGTACACGGGTGCATGCCGGGTAATCATCCCCCATGTGGGGTCATACACTCGGGTTGACACACCCGTAATCGCACCCGTGAAGTGGGTGAAACTCGGTATATGTGGCCTTACACCTACCCCCATTGAGACTAGCGGTGCACTCACTCTGGGTTGGAGCCGGTTCTGGCATGAAATATTCGCCATTGCCTCAGGTGGGATACGAACCCAGTACCTACCAGCATCAAGTCCGCTGGTATAACCACTACACCACTGTGGCTAGTTGCTGGATTGTTGTTTTTGAGGGGGTTTAAGGGAGGTGGTAGGGGAGGGGGTTTAGGGAAGGGGGACACCCGATATATTATGTAAGTTTGGCCGGTACAAAGGTTCAGTTAATCAACAAACAAACATGTTATATTGGCAGCAAAGCCAGAACAGGCTCTTTTACCATGCTGACATAGCATACAGAGGTGATATATTGACAGTGATTCAGAAGATAACATCAGAGAAATCGAATCATCTGCTGAGCAATCTGACACACTTTATTCATATATTCCAACAAGACTCCATTGTGCAAACCATCTGTCTGTTGCCCAAGCTTGATATGATGCAATTGTGTCAATTTGGTGAGGAGAAAGACCCATCGGCTCTCGGCGGAGAGGGAAATGTAACACAAATTCAGAAGCTGAGCCATCATGCCTGTTGTCTAGAAACGAGAGCTGCCAAGGAGAAAGAACAAATCAAATTTGCTATTATTTTCACAAGTTGTTTGAACTACATGAATTGAATACGTGAAGAAATTATTTCTGTTTGGTATATGCTTCCTTTTGATTTGATCTCGTGGGATGTACACAGGATTTTCTTGGTCTTGTTGATCTTCTGTATACGTTGTTTTTTTGTTTTGTTTTTTTTTAGGTTTTTACTTGTTGATGTTTTTGTGTGCTTTACTTCTTTTTGGGGGATGGTGGGGGTCGAGTGTGGTGATGTTTTCTTCTTCTTCTTCCTCTTTTTTAGTGTACATATATAATTTTCTGAATTTTGCAATGGTAGAGAGATGGACTCCAAATATAAATTATATAACACATTGTATTTTTGTGGGATTAAATTATCGTCGTTTTGCTTAAAAACAAACAAACAAACAAACAAAACCCCACATATTTCGCGTGACACTTAAATTCGTGAATAGAAAAAGTAGTTTCATAAATTCGCCATACGTCCAATAAAAAAACAGCGCGATGGATATCGATTATAGACCGTGACGTATAGTTAACCTGACATTCATGTATCTGTTACGCGTAAGTCAACTACAAGTGCAACGGCTGTAAATACCTTTTAGTCGAAAAAGATGTTACAATTTGCTTAAAACCTGGTTTTTGAGAATATGTAAGAAATAGAACACTACATTCGTGTCCGTTAGATACCATTTATCTCACAACTCGTTTAAAAACGTCCCAAACGTGCTCTCGCTAGGTAGATACATTTTAAAACAGCTCGTTGTGAGATAAATGGTATCTAACGGACACGAATGTAGTATTTGTTTCCATAACAATACTGAATCTAATGTAAAAAAAAAAAAAAATACACCGCGCTTGTGGTGGCGTGAACTACAGATCTGGCAACAGACTACACAGAACATGAGCTATGTTCTGACAACGGGCCGAGCGCTCGCGAACTATACGACTGGTGTCATCTAAAATTATTTCATTGCATGGTTTTACCAGTCCTTTTATATGGTGGCGAAATTTGGGGTTTTGAAACTCTGTCATTAATGGAAAAATTATGTAACCAGTTTTTAAAATTGTTATTACCTGTAAGGAAGTCAACACCATTGTACATGCTATATGGAGAACTTGGACGTTATCCAGTATATATCACTGTAAAATTAAGAATGATTTCTTTCTGGTATCGATTAATCACTGGAAAACAGTCCCAAGTTATCGTTACTAGTCTATAAATTATTACTAAATGATGTGAACAATAATGTTTTTAATCACAAATGGATTATGTTTGTAAAATCAATTTTAGATGATGTTGGTTGTACATATATATGGCCCTCACAGTGCAGTGGTATTACTAGTTGTTCCTTGTTGAAAATATCTATTTCCACAAGGCTTACTGATCAATACTTACAATCATGGTACACCCACGTTAATAACTCATCCAAAGCTTCAAATTATAAATTATTAAAAAATACTGTTGCATTTGAGACATATCTCACACTTATAGAGAAAAAAACTGGTGTCCAATATTACGATTCGGATTTTCAAATCATAATCTTCCTATTGAAACTGGCAGATGGAAAAATGTATTACTAAACAATCGAATATGTCCATTATGTAAAAATTACGACATCGGAGATGAGTTTCATTATATATTTACATGCATGTTTTTTAAGAATGAAAGAAATCGCTATTTACCCGCTTTCTGTCAATCAAAACCAAATATATATACATTTTATAAATTATTTAACTAAAAAAAAGCTGGTTTCCTTAGAAAACTTTCTATATTTTGTAACTTAGTTATGGATACTTTCAAATCCTCTGGCTGATTTTCTGTGTGTTTTTGTATTTATGTATGTTATTGTACTTTCACCATCTTGTCACAATGTATTAATTGTTCTATGTAAACATGTCCTCATATGCCGTAGAATACGGCCTGAGTGTAAATAAAGTTCAGTTCAGACGGGGATCGATCCCAAAACCGACCGCGCATCAAGCGAGCGCTCTACCACTGGGCTACGTCTCGCCCCTAAATACAATAAATAGTAGGTCTGCCTGTCTACTTTCATATCATATCCATTCATCGTTTGACTAAAAAACCAGCCAAGCGAGCGAACGCGATCGCGCAACCTGAAAATTCTTAGCTCCACACTCGTTAGACCCAGACACAACTTCGGTGTGTTTTGGGCCTTAGTGAAGCTTAGATAACTGTCCGGATATACTACCATTGAGAATATTTTAACTGATCACGAATATACGTACAAGTACGTAAAATTACTCTTCTGCAGATAACATTTCAAAATTTGGAGTTGTAGAGTGCCGAACGTAATGTGATACCCAGGGGGCAAAACCATTTGTTTTCCCCTGAAAAATGGACCCGGCGTGCTGTAAAATGTTTTGCGCTAAAAATAATACCTAAGATATCTAGGATTACAACCTAGGTGGACAACCTTGTCGATAAGCTACAGGAAATGTGTAGGTCGCTGTTAAATATGGTGCCCTTTTGGGATAACCACGCAGTATTTTCCACTTCTCCAGTAGTTGGTCTCTTTAGGAAAGTATTCACTTTATGCTTGAAGTTCATTCTAAATGAATTTGACTGTGTAAATAATTTTGTTTTATAACATGTGCCCACCCTGCCCCCCCCCCCCCCCCCCCCCCGGGACCTTAGTTATTTATTAGTGGGTCATCACGAAAACTATATGTATACATTTGTCGATTTAAAAACAAAATTATCGATTATTTATTTCAATTTAAGGATGACCAATTCAGTCAAATAATTTTAGCAAAATCCAAGATGGCCATCATATTGCTCATCATTCAAAATGGCCACCAAAATGAAGAAATGTTCTAATGGGTTTACCGAATATAAATTCCCTTTTTATCCTATGTATTTACTGCCATAGTTTTGTAGCATATTGATAATAAGATAGAAATTACCGAAAATGGCTGTCACAAAAAGAGAAATGTTATCAGATATGGCATATAATAATAATATGCAGACTTGGTAAGACATTTTCACAAACATAATACCTAGACTGAGTGAGTTAACATTGTGCATGTATTTTGAGTAGGGTTGATATTGCGGTCAGCTTTACTATTGCAATAGTATTGTGATAGTTATAATACTATTGTGATTGTATTGCAATAGTGATAGTACTATTGCAATAGTATTGTGATAGTTATAATACTATTGCAATAGTATTGTGATAGTTATAATACTATTGTGATTGTATTGCAATAGTGATAGTACTATTGCAATAGTATTGTGAATTCTTAAATCGCTTGATAACCAATATGTCTGTCTGTCTGTCTGTCTGTATGTAAACATGTATGTTTTTTGTCAGTGTGAGTGTGCGTGCTTATGTACGCATGTTTGTGTTTGTATGTATGTATGTATGTGCTTTTTATTATTGTCACTGGGTAATTAAATCATACATCGGTCGTAGACCATAATTCACTATGCATACTATCGAAACTATCGATAGGTGAGCAAACAATTGCGATAGTTATCGATAGTTGAATTAATTAACTATCGATGCATTGCTATCGAGGAACTGATTATCGCAACATATCGATAGTTCGATGTATTGTTACACCACTAATTTTGAGAATGTTATCAGATACCGCATCTACTAATATTATACAGACTTGGTGAAACATGTTCACAAAGAAACAAAGAGTATCGGGAAATAGTTGATGATTGACATATCTCATGTGGACGTTTATCAATGGTCTAATGGTTGTTTCATAAATTATAATGAATTCGTTTTTGTGGTATATTTTGGTGGGTAAGGTGAAATGTTATATTGTTTTAACTTCACTTTTTTTCTGGTAAATTTATTAATGGTTTAAAATTTTAAATAAGGTATACACTACTACAGACTCTTGTGTAAAGTACTTTTAAGATCAACTTGAGATATAATCCTGTTTAGGAAAGATTTCACATGCGATGCCCTTCATCCAGCTGCTAATGAATACAAAGATAATTGTATACTATAATTTGATTTTGATGAGAGAAAAAAATGGTTGTGTATTTATAATATGAAATGGCTGATCACAAGCAAGCCACGGGGGCTGTTTATGATGAGCGAGGTGTTAACGGGACATCACCAAAGTCCTTGTTAAGAAACAATATCCGGCTTCTTTGTCCACAACCACCAACTTCAGTAGTATGCATAATTCACATTAATTATCTGCCCCTAGTACTTTCAAATCTTGAGTAGACAGGATTGTGGACTACCTTAAAACATTGCCAGGTACTATTCTTCATCTTGTCCACAGAATGACAATGCTAGTGAACAGAGAATCTCTGATATCAGTCAAATCGTACTAAAGCTGTGAGAATAGGACGACTTTCTTACAAATGAAAGACATGTGTTATTTAACGACGCACTGAACACATTTTATTTACGGTTATATGGCGTCAGACATATGGCTAAGGACCACACAGATATTAAGATAGAAAACCCGCTGTCGCCACTTCATGGGCTACTCTTTCCGATTAGAAGCAAGGGATCTTTTATATGCACCATCCCACAGACAGGGTAGTAAATACCTTGGCCTTTGATATACCAGTCGTGGTACACTGGCTGGAACGAGAAATAGCCCAAATGGGGCCACCAACGGGTATCGATCCCACTTCTTACAAATGATGCCAGCTACTTGTTCTCTAGTCTTTTACGTATGGATAGGACATATATTACAAAGGATACCCAATATAGGTATCCATAAAGAGGCTGACCCAAGGCTTTCATTGCATGCTATTCTTCAAGGTATACAGACACACGTGGCATAGCTGATGATACTGGTGGTACTCCATTTCTTTACTGCTACGAAATGCGAGGGTTCTTTATACTTTCGGCAAATACCATCAATATTGAAAAGAGGGATAATTAATCTGCCACAATGTCAAGGCATTGGTGGCATCATGAAAATGTCTACCAGCTTTCCGTGTGGCAGCTGGGAGAGAGTATACCCTTCCATCATACTGGGGTCAACATATCACATATGTACATGTGGATACGATTATTGATTTTTTTCTGCATGTGATATACATCTGCCCCAAAACGGACAAAACAACAACACCAAGTGAAAGTTGGTATATCATGTTATTCCCTGACAAAGGGAGACAGATGTCATTCCCATCTTTGAATTACTTGTCTGTAAACAAAAGTTCACTGATATATAACTTTCTGCGAATGCATCTTATGACACGTGATATGGTTGATAAATATATAAGATAAAGATATTAATTAAGGAGACCTGAAACAGATTTGGTCAACCATCTTTTATTCTATTTTACATGTTAAGCATTATGGTGACCATCTTGGATTTTGAAAATTATTTGCTTGAATTGACCATCCTTGAATTGATATAAATCGGTGCAAAAAGTCCGCAAATCGATTAAACTTTACATAAATAAGTAAGTTTCCATACTAATAACGGGGTGGGGGGTGGGGTATGGGGGGTCTGAGGGGTCACATTGGACACATGTTATCACAAATCAGTTAACACCATCGGATTACTTGAGAAAAATCCATTAGAAATCAACTTTAAAAATAAAGTGAACACTTTGCAAAAGATACCACATCTACGACTTACTATTGCCGTATTGGCCAAGTGGAAGACACTGCGCGAATTTCGAAGAGAGCCATCATATTTAACAGCGACCTACAAATGTCCAGTTGCGTGTTGGCAGAGTTGTGTTTCCTAGATGTATGTAGATGTGATTTTTGGTGACAAACCTTTTATTACATACCCACTGAATCTTACTATAGTAATAAAGACAATTATTACCCATATGGGCTCAAATATACGTGGTAATATTTTTTCGATCTCTGCACAGTGTGCAGATTGCTTCTACAGTCACTGATTGGCTGGCTTTAAAAAGACAAGATTTGATTGGCAATTACATACTGCCGGGACTACTTTTTGTTCATTCATGATTCCATTCATCGGTCAAACTATTACTACGAACTTCAAATATTTGTTTACAATACGAACATTTACGGAATTAAAAATAAAAATATATGTACAAATGTTTAAAAATGTTTTTATTTTATTATTTTGACTGGGTTTATTTTGGAACTATTCTTTGGTGGATACTGTTGGGTGTGCACCAGTAACGGCGCGTATGAATATATTGTTATGGCTGGTAGAGCTTGTTAGTTGTTACAGCAACGAGAACGTAAATATACTTTTAAAATCGTTAAAGATTGACAATGGGTAATAAAGAGAATAACCAACTCACTACGAGGAATTACGGATTATCTGTCCCTCGTGAATTAATGCTGTAAAACCCTCGCCAGAGGCTCGGGTTTACAACATTAATTCACTCGGGACAGATAATCCGTAATTCCTCGTAGCTCGTTAGTTATTCTCTAATTCTGACCGTCCAATAAACAAATATGTTATGCGTAGTACGTTGTTACCCGAATGACGTCATGTTCCTATCCAGGAATGACGTCATGTTCCTAGCCAAGACACTCAGCGTTTGACAATTCCATAAAATGCAACTAAATTGCCAGACGAAGTAAGCTGTGTTATTTTATTAAACTTTTGTTAATCATAATATAGACAGGTGGTATGTAATAAATACAGAACCACATACCAGATGTTTTTCCCATGTTATTTAAACTCTGTGCAATACATAGACATAGCCACATACCAGTTGTTTTGCCATGTGCTGTATATACTGTCTGTGATAACGTACAAATTACAAAACCCTGGTTACTAATGGCAACAATTAGCGGATTTCCTCTCTAAGTCTATGGATTCATAAATCAATGTGCTCTAGTGGTGTCGTAAAGCTAAAAAAAAAATTTATCCAGAAATGTTCAATGAAGATTGCAATGTTTTCTAATACTCATCAAACTTATCCGTCTTATGCATACATGTACATCGATTCATGCCACCTTCATGGGTTTTTTCTGTCAATATTTGAATCATCATCATCACAACTTCTCTTTTTTTCTCCCCTCCTATCACAAATCAGAACTCGCTGCGTGACGAATATAACAAGTATGATGGTGATGACAGGACCAATGAGAAAATCTGTCGGTTTGGCTGATCCTGTATTAAACGTTGGAGGTTAGAGATCCGAAAGCAGAATCAGATAATGTATCTCAAAATGAAAACGACAATCCTATTACAAATGTCTCTTCGACTTTGTGCAGAATGCGCCTCGTCTAGTGGAAGCCTCGCGAGCGTACGTCACAGCGGAAGTGCACGTGTAATTGAAGCCATATAAATAAGAACGAGTAACGACCACGAGTGTTTGACCGACCTCGGTGGTGTACAGGTTAAGCTATCGGTTGTAAGATTGGTAATTTCGGGGTTCACATCTTGGTATCCGCCGACCCCGCTGCTTACGGAGGGAGGTGTAAGGCAACTACATCTCTCGCCTTTGATCAGTTGTGGTGCACTGGTTGGAACGATTAAAAAAACAATCAGTTGAATGAATCCACCGAGGTTGTTCGATCCTGCGACGCAAACACCTCAGGCGAGTACTTAACCCACTGAGCTAAATCCCGCCCAAATTGACATTAAATGCATATATAAACATTCTCTCTCTCTCTCTCTCTCTCTCTCTCTCTCTCTCTCTCCCTCTCTCTCTCTGTTTCTCTCTCTGTCTTGTATGTCTGTCTGTGTGTCTCTCTCTCTCTCTCTCTCTCTCTCTCTCTCTCTCTCTCTCTCTCTCTCTCTCTCTCTCTCTCTCTGTCTCTGTCTCTGTCTCTTTCTCTCTCTATGACTCTCTGTCTCTCTCTCTCTCTCTCCCTGGCTCTGTCTTTATCTCTCTCTCTCTGTCGCTCTCTCTCTCTCTGCCTCTGTCTCTCTCTCTGTCTCTCTCTCTGTCTCTCTCTCTCTCTCTCTCTCTCTCTCTCTCTCTCTCTCTCTCTCTCTCTCTGTGTGTGTGTGTCTCTCTCTATGCCTCTCTCTCTCTCTCTCTCTCTCTCTCTCTGTCCCTCTCTCTGTATCTCTCTCTCTCTCTCTCTCTCTCTCTCTCTCTCTCTCTCTCTCTCTCTCTCTCTCTCTCTCTCTGTCTTTATCTGTCTTCTCTGTCTATCTCTGTATCTGTCTCTATCTGTCTGTCTCTGTATCTTTCGGGGAAAGAAGGAACGTAGCTCGTCGGTGGGTTATTTCTTCTTTCAGCCAGTGGTATATCAAAGGGCGTGGTATGTGCTATCCTGTCTGTTGGATGGTGCATATAAAAGATCCCTTGCTACTACTGGAAAAATGTAGCGGGTTTCCTCTCTTTGATTATATCAAATTTACCAAATGTTTAACATCTAATAGCCGATGATTAATAAATCAATGTGCTCTAGTGGTGTCGTTAAACAAAACAAACTGTTTTAACTCTCTTTCTGTATATCTGTCTTTGTGTGTGTTTCAATTTCTCTTTCTCTCTCCCCATCTCTCTTTCAATTTCTCTTTCTCTCTCCCCATCTCTCTTTCTATCTCTCTTTCTCTTTCCCCATCTCTCTCCCTCTCTCTCTCTCTCTCTCTCTCTCTCTCTCTCTCTCTCTCTCTCTCTCTCTCTCTCTCTCTCACACACACACACACACACACATACACATACACATACACACCACACCACACCACACCACACACGCACACACACACGCACACACACACACACACACACACACACACAATAACCGAACCAAAGTAATAAACTATTCATTAATGTCCAGGTCAGACAGCAAAGATAGCTTAGGAGAAATCCCATGACAGCGTGCCTGAACCTGAATTAGATATAAAAACGAAAAGCAGGCTTAAAGAGTCTTTAAGTTTGAGGCCTGTTCTACAACTGGCCACATGGGAAAGGGGGAAGTACTTAACACATTCGTATTCCTACATTCACAGCCACTCATCCCCATCAAGTTGACTTTCAGCAGTAACATGCATAGGCGTACGGGCTCCCATTTTTGTTGGCGAGGCAGTCTGCCTTTTGCCCATATTGAACTGAAATGCTAGAATCTGGATAACAACATTTATTCATATTAGCTTTGTTGCCAAACAGCTATATAGTGTTGCAAACGAATCACTTCGCATTTTTACATGGAGTACAGTTAACTTTGAGGGTAGAGTAATGGAAGTACATGGTAAAAAGGTCTCAAGTTAGCACAATTTTACCGAATATCTGTATCATTTTTGTACGAATTTGAGGTATTGCTCCAGCACTAGGGGGCAGTGGTTTATGGTAACGCTCGTGGACGTACGCGTATGGTAACATGTGCTTAATTATAACGTTTAAGATAATAATCTTTAATAGTCTCAGTTCGCTCAAAACAGGTAATACAGATACGGGTACTGTCGGAAATGATTAACCCTCTAAGGCTGACAATTTTATATATGTTACAGAATTTCTAAATTTCGATGCGTTTAATACTTGAGGAAGTGTAACTCACTTCATGAGGATATTATGCATTTAATGCTTATAACGACGCACTCAACACATTTTTATTTACGGTTATATGGCGTGAGAAATATGGTTAAGGACCACACAGATATTGAGAGAGGAACCCGCTGTCGCCACTTCATGGGCTACTCTTTTCGATTAGCAGCAAGGGATATTTTATATGCACCATCCCACAGACAGGATAACACATACCACGGCCTTTCATATACCAGTCGTGGTGCACTTGCAGGAACGAGAAATAACCCAATGGGCCCACCGACGGGGATCGATCCCACACCGACCGCGCATCGAGCGAGTGCCTTACCACTGGGCTACGTCCCGCCCCTCGTTCCATCCAGTGCACCACAACTGGTATATCAAAGGCCGTGGTATGTGCTACTAATGAAGAAAAGTAGCGTGTTTCCTCTCTAAGACTATATGTCAAAATTATCACACATCCAATAGCCGATGATTAATACATCAATGTACTCTAGTGGTGTCGTTAAACAAAGCAATTTTTTAATGCTTATAAACATTATTCATTATTAACTGTTTTCAGAGAAGGTGCAACAAATGTAATCCTGCCACTTTACAAACTAAGCACAGTATTGGCGTATGTTTTATATTGGGCACCCTCGTTGTGGCCTACCCATACTGCCTTTCATCTGTTATGGCGCGATAGGCAAAAGTAAAGATAATGTGGGTGGAGATATGTGTTATTGGAGAGGACATTGCCCATATACCGCCTCCTTCCCTCTCCCACCCACACACCCAGCGGTTACGCCAGTGAACTATCACTGAAAAGCGGTAGCAGTGTAGGTTGAAACTATTGAAGATACTTGTGTTCACTGGACTAGTTTAAACGGTCAGCGCCCACTCTTGCCGCCCTGTGCAATATACCAGTCAATGAAAAATCAAAGACTGCAAGTGTTACTAAAACCAGACTATTAAGTGAATGTACCGAGAAACGCCAGACGAACGACAATTATTGTAAATAACGTAAAATATAGATTCAAGGACAAGGGCAATCAAAATACAATCCCCGAAATATTGTTACAAACACGTGTCGTTAAATCAGACTACTAATTCGTCTCGGGGTTCTTGCAGTGTGAATCAGGACAAAGTACTTCTAGCTTCCTAATTCATCCTTCAAATCCGGTTTAGTGGAACTGGAATCTCCAGAAGATTTTTGTTTTTTTTTAATTATGATTATACACTCCAAAAGGTGGGAAATGTTAGGAAAAGATTGTGGGTGAACAAAATGTGAGTGGGTGGGGGTTTTATATTTTTTTGTAATGGAAATGTTTTTACTTCTATCTATATGTCTAGTCTGACATCCAACAATAAAACAAAGTATTAAACACATTAATATTGCAATAAGAACAAAGAAAAACAGACTGTCTGATGTATAAGTATATTGCCATGTGCACGCCGTCATGCTGTATAAGTTATATACTTTAGGTTATACAACATATTCTGAATGGGTATTCGACTTTTTATGGGTTTATTTTGGATAACAAAAACTGAATTATATAGATTATGAATTCATTTAAGGACCAAAGTGTAATACCTGCATTAGCGAGGAAAGAAGAGTTGCCTGTGAAAGTGACACTTTAAGAAAGTTTATTGACCCCAGAAATAATATGGTAGCGTTACGGTGAGAATGTGTGGATTTTGTCAGAAGGCTGAAATAGTTTAATTACACGACTTGGAAAAGGCCACTGTAGATTCAATTACCATATGTACACCAAACCCCGAGTGGGGGAAACTGGAACATGTGATTGTGGCACTGTCGATCATTTGGCCACAGATCACAGTTATCTTCCCATTTAGTTGTCCGGAAATTTGTCCGCGCATGTAGTCTGCTGTTTGACTGTGATTATTTCATGGCAGACAGCTCTGAAGTGGCAACTATTTGACTGAAGTTGACAAGGGAGAGCATGTAGTTTTAAACGTGTAATTTGTTGACAATGAAGACTTGTTTGTGGTAATTCCGGCCCATGCAAAAGTAGTACTTTTTGTGTAAAATGGATGTACTGTGGCCAGGTTTAGTGGGTGTGTTTGTTCAAACCAATATCCTGGGAGAAAGAGCTGGACAACAGGGGTTATCCTTTTCAGGGTATGTGTCCCCCGGGCAGGCAAAGGTACATACCAAAATCCATGGGCCTGCTAATATTAATAAAAATATTATAGCCACTTACGTTATATAAAAACATATAGCGTAATTAATTTTGGACTGTGGTCATTTCCTGCAGCATTGTCCCTACTACCAGGACCAGGAGAAAGCAGTCTGGCATTCAGATGAACTACTGAGGGAGAAACTATTCGACCCCAAGGTAAACCTGCAACCTGTTTGAGCTATTGGGGTCCCAATCTGAGCGTTTGACACCACTTATTTATTAATCATCGGCTATTGGATGTCAAACATATGGCCATTTTGACAGTCATAGAGATGAAACCCGCTACATTTTTACTTTAGTAGCAAGGGCTCTTTTATATACACCATCACACATACAGGGTAGCACATACCACGGTTTTGATACACCAGTCGCGGTGTACTGGCTGTAACGAGAAATAGCCCAATTGGCCCACCGACAAGGCTGGATCCCAAACCGACCGCGTATCAAGAGAACACTTTATCTCTAGGCTACGTCCCGCCCAGAAAAAAGCAGTCTGACCTTCAGATGAACCCCTGAAGGAGAAACTATTCAGCCCCAAGGAAAACCTGCAACGCGCAGCAGCCTTTATCCGAGCCACTGCTGTCCCTGTCTGAGCGTTTGAATAAGCAAAAGAAGAACAAGAACAAGGACAAGACGAAATAGAAAAAGTAGTACACGTACTCTTCGTAGGATGGCTTAGGGAAGTAGAAGACTTAAAATATTTTATATCTATTTCCCCATGTCTTCTGTAATACAAAAGGGAAATTTCTTTGACATTAGAGCGGTTTCGCAACGACACCATTACTGTTACGGTTAATCCTAATGGGAGGAATTTTACAAAGCCTGTTTTGTTTTTCTTACTCGCGTCGTATAACTATAAACTAATTAAACGATTCCGTTTAAGAAAAACAGTGACAGTACTAATCGTTAATGCGGCGTTCACACAGTGCCGATTATGGCACCCGTTTGAGATCAGACAGCGCTACGACACGAAAAGTGAAAAAGTCGGATTACTATCCTCAATGATCTGGAATGTCCTATCATTGTCTGAACGCAGTTGTATACGTTCGTAACAGTGTCCTACGGGTCGGGAATGGTCCGGGGAGGTCGGCCAAGCACTCCCGACAGTTAGGTGTGTCCCGTAACATTCGGGAAACTCAGCCGATTTTGTCTAGTCGGATTACAATCGTGATTATGTCGTGACAGATTCTGCTGTATCGGATCAAAATCGTAACAATGTCCTGTGTTGTCTGGACGGTGTCTGGATGGTGTCTTGTGGATCGGGACGCTGTCGTGATGAACGGGCATGATCTGGACTATAACGTGACTAACGGTTTTCTAACTGATGTCTTCCGTCAGCGTCGGGTCACTGTCGGATCTCTGTCGGATCGCATTCGGGAGAATCGGGACGCTGTCGGGACAGATTTGATAGTTTTTTACCATGCGAAAGATACAAATCGGATCAGAATCGGATTGAGAACTGGAGAATCGGGACGAATTCGGCTGGAAACGGCTGAATCGGGACGCTTCCTGAACAATATCTGATTGTTGTCGTGATTTCCCGCCACGAATCACAGGATCTTGATTAGACTTTTGACAAATTTTAATCGGGAATGGTCCTATCAAGCACGGCAGAACTTTCGAATTATTTTAAGTTTATCATCAAGCGATGTCACGGGGATCCTATAATACCCGTAACTGAATGAAACACGATTGTCCAAATATCTCTCCTAACTGTATATCTATTAGATCTCTCTGTAACAGGCAGTTATACCCGCTGGTGGCTCGTCTAGGTATGATCAGAGATAATCTCTTATATAAAGTATATATTATTAAGCACGTTTAGTTCACTAGAAAACACAACAAAAACACAATACACTTTGGAATCTGTATTAACCTGCGCTGACAAATGTACTGCCGTAGTAGTTAATTCACAACAACAAATAATAACAACCCAGAACTGATCACTTAATTAGTTAATCTCTAGGTGTCTAGTTTACACAATATGCTAAACACTTCACCGTGACACAACATCCACACGTTTGATAATTGAGAAACGCTTCCAGGGGAACTTAATTAATAAAGGAATTACAACTCTATTCCTAACTGGTTAATTTTTAATTAACCCTAACTACTCATTCAATAACCTTGTAATACAGACTTAATACTGGTACATATCACAATAACAACAATAACCTACAGTTTACCTAGGTCCTCTAGGATGACTGGATAAGCTATATATATATATATATATCAGAACGGTGAGCCTACAGTATACTGCGTCAGATGACCGGCAGCACCGTCTAATAATATTGGTATAATACAGTATTAAAATATTTAAAGTCACATCCATCACAACAAGGTTATACAACAGAGCAGAAATGGTATTTACCAAGTCCAAACGGACTAACGTTCCCCCTGGAAGCCTTCCTATGTTTCTCCCCGATATCTCTAAAACCCTAGCTATTTATTCCAAACTCTCAGAGACAGCGAATATCGCCTGGGGGCACAACGCGGTACCTCACCTATCATCTGATATTTCCACCTCTCCCAGAGTCGGTATATTTTCTTAGATCGCCAGACTGGCTGTCGCCATTCCGCGAGCAATCCCCTGGCCATAAACAGCACTACCGGAGTTATTACGTAACTACTGGCCACATGGCCTCCACACCTGCGCTGGGTGTGTATTAGACGCTCGACGACCGTCGCGCAAAGGTATCACGTAACAAGTTCCCATCTGGGCTTAAGTGCAATTTGGAACTGCACACGGCCCTCTAAAACAATTAATATCGCCACAGGCGAAAACAAAATTAAGAGCATATTCCGTCACAAGCGATAATTCAACATGACGGCGTTTCATGTCCAAAGTAAATACTAAAATGAAACACTGTTGACAAATAATTTTACTCTTGGTTACTCTTTATTTTGTTAAATAAACTTTGTAAAGATAAAAAAAAAAAAAGAAAAAAAAAAAAAGGGTTCAAATAATTGAAAAAAAAAGAATTAATTTCCTAGTTGCTTTGCCGTTCATTGCAGTAATCGTGAGACGTGCATGTAGGCTATAAAAAGTAGCTCAATCAAATTCGTAAGTAAATCTAACATTGTAACAATCGAGCTCAGAATAAAGGGAGTACGTGTGTTTCCTCCAGTTATTTAAACATCAAAACTGTTAATTAATCCCTTAATTGGTATGTGTCAACTGCACACCAGTGACACTGGAGCATGCTCACATGTAATTAGCTCTGCGTACGCAATCACGTTATCAGCTGAGTGGGTATTCAAAGTACAGGTACTGCAGTAATGATTGACGTCCGTGTGACCGTCCGGTTTTCTGAGGTAAAATTTGTATTAAAGGAACACAGTGGGACCGGATAATTTCGTCCGGTGCAGTTTAGAGGGGTTTCCGGTTTAGAGGGGTAAATTTTAGTGTTGAAAGATACACAAATCACGGGACTGTAAAACGTCCGGTTTTGAGGGAATTCCGGTTTACTATATATATATATATACTGACACACAATGAAAACGCAAAACAGATATTTTTCAATATTTTGTTGTGATTAATGAAAAATATATTTATTGGACTTAAAATAACAATTTAGCCATTGGTTGGTACTTTTGTCTGGGTTTTAATCCTGGTTTTATTCTCGTTACACATACAATAGCAGAAACACACAAAATGGTGTGAAATGCGTTCACTACATGCTCAATCATGCTGCTTGGTCAGACTTTAAACTTTTTGGCAGCCATCTCTAAAACTTTGTTTATTTTTTTTTTGTAAATAGTCTGACACCCTTTATTTTTTGGCAGTCCGTCTAAATTGCTCTAATCACCTTCGACTTTGGATGAGCAGTCAAATTTTTTGTTTGGCCTAACTTTACCAGAGATAGTATTTTTTTTGAACTTACTAATTTCTATTCCAAATTCCGCCCACCTCAAACTTACTTACCTCCCCCCCCCCCCCCTTCCCCACGGATTTGGTCACTGGCTAAGTCAAAGGCTAAGTCCGGGGTGGGCGTGCCTGAACCTCTGTGGATATGGGCACGTAAATAGAGTTTCAGTTCAGTTCAATCATGCTGCATGCAATGCACGTGAAATGCCAGTATGTGAACATACAAAAGTCAGTAACGGTGTCATATTCCTCGTCACATTAAGAATGCCACGATTCGGAGAAGAACAAAGGGAGCAAGCGTTGGGCACGGTTCAAGGGGGGACTTCGCAAAGCCAAGTTGCTAGGACCTCAGAGTCCATCCATCAACTATTGGACGACTTGTTGAATGTCATCAACAGACCGGGAGTGTCCGTGATCGACCTCGACCTGGTCAACGTCCCGTTACGACCCCACTCCAAGATCGGCAGATTCGACGACACCACCTCCGTGACCGGTTCAGAACTACGACGATGACAGCAAGCAACACGATAGGACGTCATGGAAGGCCTATCCATCCGATGACGGTCATCCGTCGACTCAGAATGGTAATCATCCACCAGCCTTTTACCGGAGCATTGTTTTCTCAGATGAGTCCCGTTTCTCTGTCTCCTTTGCCGATGGAAGAGCACGTGTGTACTGAAGTCTAGTGGTTATGGGGGGGGGGGGGGGGGGGGGGGGGGTGCAATCAACTGTGATTTCAGGTATGATCTCATCATTGTCCACGATGCCCTTATAGCCCAGCGTTATGTTGACGTTATTCTAAGACCAGTTCTCTAGCCACTTTTGCGCCGTCACCGAAGACCAGGAGGTCCCCTTCTGTTTCAACAAGACAATGCCCGTCCACATACTGCAAGAATTACCCAGGCATTTCTTCAACAAGCCGGTATCACCGTTATGAACTGGCCTGCCGTTTCACCGGATTTGAACCCAATTGAAAACATGTGGGATGAGTTAGAACGTCGTGTACGTCACCGCCAGCCACCACCGCGTAACGTCGCTGAGCACAGGCGTTGCAGGAGGAGTGGAGAAACATTCATGTGGCTTATTTGAGATGTTTGTGCCAATCCTTTCCCCGTCGTCGTCACGCATGCTCACGGGCCAATGGTGGACACACCAGATACTGACCTTGATGGGGGGGGGGGGGGGGAGGGGTGTTGAACTTTTCGATTACGAATGCAACTCGATTACTGATGATAACTGGCCATATTTCCATGTAAATGTATCTCACGAATACCAGTCATTAATGTCATATTACATTATCCATCAATTCATTAATAGTTTGTCGTTATTTGCAATGAAAAGTTGTTTTTGCGTTTTCATTGTGTGTCAGTATATTTATCATATAATATCTTACATTTTCAGTGCAATCAAAGTATGTGATATTTTTTAGATCACATACTTGATAACTTTACAAATTACTGTCCGAACCAAATTGTTAACAACTACAAAAAATTACTCACCTACCTTTAATTACCGTTACATTTCCCCAAAATTTTGTCCACACACAAGTTGTGAAAAAAACATTAAAGTGACACAGCTTCCACACATGATACTATAACGATGTCGCCAGTATCGACTTTGCTGAGATAGCATCGGGCAAAATACATGCAGTTTTCAGGCCTCTGCCATTGTGCTTTTTTATGGAATATTCTTCAAGAGGGGTGAAAGCCTCCAAAGTACGTGTCGTATTTAATATAAAATCAATTATCTTTAGTGGTTGTCACGGGGATTCTATAATACCCGTAACTGAATAAAACACGATTGTCCAAATATCTCTCCTAACTGTATATCTATTAGATCTCTCTGTAACGGGCAGTTCAAAACCGCTTTGGCTCGTCTAGGTATGATCAGAGATACGATCTTAAATAAAGTATATATTATTATAGCACGTTTAGTTCACTAGAAAACACAACAAAAACACAATACACTTTGGAATCTGTATTAATCTACGCTGACAAATGTACTGCCGCAGTAGTTAATTAATAACAACAATAATAACAACAACCCAGAACTTATCACTTAATTAGTTAATCTCTAGGTGTCTAGTTTACACAATATGCTAATCACTTCACCGTGACACAACACCCACACGTGTGATAATTGTGAAACGCTTCTAGGGGAACTTAATTAATAAAGGAATTACAACACTATTCCTAACTGGTTAATTTTTAATTAACCCTTAACTACTCATTCAGTAACCTTGTAACACAGAATTAATACTGGTACCTATCACAATAAAGACAATAACCTACAGTTTACCTAGGTCTTCTAGGATGACTGGCTAAGCTTTATATTACCAAATACTCGTATAATGTTAGAACAATAAGTCTACGATTTACTTCGTCAGATGACCGAAGACACTGTCTAAAGAATATTGGTATAATACAGTATTAAAATATTTAAAGTCACATCAATCACATCAAGGTTATACACAGAGCAGAAAATAAAATATTTACCAAAGTCCAACCGGACTAACGTTCCCCCGGGATACCTTCCTCTCGTTCTGTCCTTTTTGCTTCTCCCAGATATCTCTAAACCCTAGCTATTTATTATAAAATCAGAAAATCGCCTGGGGGTACAAGGCGGTACCTCACGTATCATCTGAATTCTACCTCTCCCAGAGTCGGTATATTTCTCTCTGATCGTCAGTCTGGCTGTCGCCAATCCGCGACCAATACCCTGGCCATAAACAGCACTACCGGAGATATTACGTAACTACTAGCCACATGGCCTCCACACCTGCTCTGGATGTGTATTAGACGTACCGATCGAGGACCGTCGCGCAGAAGTATTACGTAACAAGTTGCCCATCTGGCTAAGTGCAATTTGGAACTGCACACGGCCTTCTAAAACAATTAATATCGCCACAGCCGAAAACAAAATTAAGAGCATGTACCGTCACAGTGGTATATTTAAACAAACAAAATATAATTTTAAAAATTAATATGACGTCATCACGTTTGCTTTTATATCATAACATGTTATGACGTTGCTAGATTAAGTCATATCCTTTCACCCCTCTTGGAGAATATTCCATAAAAAGTCAAAATGGCAGCCAGCACAAAATTACATGTTTTTTGCCCTATGCGATCTTAGCGAAGTCGATATTGGTGACATGGTTATCATCTAGTATGTGGAATCTGTGTTATTGCAATGGTTTTTCCTAGATTTCTGTCTGGACAAAATGTGAGTAAAATCTAACGAAAAATAAAGGTACGAGAGCAACTTTTGGTAGTTGAGAGAGAGAGAGAGAGAGAGAGAGAGAGAGAGAGAGAGAGAGAGAGAGAGAGAGAGAGAGAGAGAGAGAGAGGTTATTACCAGAGTGTTTTTCGGTATCGTCAATATCATATATTAGGAATAAAAATTGTATTATGCGAGCCTCTGGCGAGTATAATACATTATTTTTATTCCTAATATATGATATTGACGATACCGAAATACACGAGGGTAATAATCTCTTTATCATATAAGCTCAAGCTCAACGTGTTTTTGTAAACTGTACACGCAACTTTAATTCCAGTCCGCCATTACTAGATATTTAAATGACGTAAGAATATGTGGCGCGGTGTATTTTTGAATGGAAATGACGTCAAACTCGAATGACGTCATTTTGGATGTCCTTACATCAAAATAAAGTTATGCCTAACGTTTTTTGTTTTCTGAACGCTGGAAGGCTTTCAGTGTCAAATTGCCATTGAAATGTTTTTATTTGATGACTATGAATGCATACGTCAATCATGGAGTTTCACCCAAGTACGTTTGCTTAAATGTCAATAAACCTAGTGCCGAGACCTCGACTAATTTACATCTAATTTGCAAAGTTATCAAATTCTTAAAGTATGTGATCTGAAAAATATCATAATTGCACTTTAATTGCACTGAAAATGTAAGATATTATACGATATATATATATATATATATATATATATATATATATATATATGTGTGTGTGTGTGTGTGTGTGTGTGTGTGTGTATGTGTGTGTGTATGTGTATGTATATGTGTGTGTATATGTGTATGTATGTGTATATATATATATATATATATAATATATTATATATATATATATATATATATATATATATATATATATGTCACGGGGATCCTATAATACCCGTAACTGAATAAAACACGATTATCCTAATATCTCTCCTAACTGTATATCTATCAGATCTCTCTGTATCGGGCAGTCTATACCCGAGTAACAACCCAGAGCTAATCACTTAATTAGTTAATCACTAGGTGTCTAGTTTACACAATATTCTAATCACTTCACGGTAATACAACACACACACGTGTGATAATTGAGAAACGCTGCCAGGGGAACTTAATTAATAAAGGAATTACAACTCTATTCCTAACTGATTAATTTTTAATTAACCCTTAACTACTCATTCAGTAACCTTGTAATACAGAATTAATGCTGGTACCTATCACAATAAAGACAATAACATACAGTTTACCTAGGTCCTCTAGGATGACCGGCTAAGCTTTATCTTTTTAGAACAGTGAAGCCTACAATTTACTTCGTCAGAGCCGGAGACACTGTCTAAATAATATTGGTATAATACAGTATTAAAATATTTAAAGTCACATCAATCACATCAAGGTTATACAACAGAGCAAAAAAATATATTTACCACGTCCGGACTGAACTTATATAGATCGTTCAGTGGACGACGTCCGTTTCCCCTGGATACTTCCAATGTTTCTCCTCGATATATCTAAAATCCTATCTATTTATTCAAAAATCTTAGAGACAGCGAATATCGCCTGGGGGCACAACGCGGTACCTCACCTATCATGTGATATTTCCACAAATTCCAGAGACGGTATATTTTCTTAGAAGCCTAGACTGGTCGTCGCCTAGTTCGCTAGAGATACCATGGTCGCGCGGAGGTATTACGTAACCACTCTCCACATGGCCTCCACATCTGGTCTGGGTGTGTATTAGGGGGTACGGTCGCGCGGAGGTATTACGTAACCAAGTGCCCAACTGGTCTAAGTGCATATTGGGACACAAGACTACCACCGTCGCGCGGGGCTATTACATAACCAAGCTGCAGACAGCCCTCTAAAACAATTAGCATCGCCACAGGTGAAAAGATAAGAGCATGTCCCGTCACAATATATATAATATATATATATATATATATATATATATATATATATATATATATATATATATATATATATATATATATATATATATATATATCGTATAATATCTTACATTTTCAGTGCAATTAAAGTATATGATATTTTTCAGATCACATACTTTACGTTTGCGTTATAATTTATCCAACTCCAGACGTTAGACGGGTGCGCTGAGATTAACAACTAATGGGTTATACGACGAGCGCTGAGATTAGCAACTGGACCATCGTAGAAGTGTGTTTGTTGGGGGGGGGGGGGGGGGGGGGGGGGGGGGGGGTGTCAGGATTTAGCTCAGTCGGATGAGTGCTCGCTTGGGGTGCTTGTGTCGCAGGATCGAACCATCTCGGTGGATCCATTCAGCTGATTGGGTTTGTGTTTTTTATTCCAACCAGTGCACCACAACTGGACAAACGTGCTTTCCTGTCTGTGGGAAAGTGCAAATAAAAGATACCTTGCTGGATTAGAAGAAAATGTAGCGGGTTTTCTCTGAGTCAGAATTACCAAGTGTTTGACATTCAATAGCCGGTGATTAATTAATCAATGTGCTCTAGTGGTGTCGTTTAACAAAAGTGGTGAGAGCAGAAGTGGCGAGAGCAGAAATCTGACCAACGTTTTGCTGACAGTTGGTAGTCTGAGTCTAACACAACAATAACTGTGTGGTTGCAAAACCTCTCTATTATCCCATATATTGTTTTGCTTACTCAAAGTCTATGATATGTCAGACGTATGTTAGATCATGTTAAATGCAACACACATGGTTTGGATATTTAAAGTGTAGGTCAGTCCCTATTATTTTCAAAACAAACATCCCTTGAAGTCTGTCTTTTATACAGATAACTCTTACGTTCTGCTAACTGGACAGAAAACAATAGAAATTGATTCTTAGTCACGATTTAAGTGTTAATTCCATTAAGATAGACCTCAGACATTTCGTAATGCATTATGCCCTTGAGGTAAGACAGGTTTCCTCATCCATTCCAAGCTGTTTAGAATTAACGGAGATTTCCTGAAATGTCTACTCCGTTCCTTTGGTCATTTTCAAATGGCGTGTATATCTGAAGTGTAGATTAGTAACTGGGATCGCTAATGCTGTTTAATTTCCGCTCGCATCACATTGATTTCACGCATTTCACGCGACACCTATAGGGGACTTCACAGGTCTGTCACCAGCTGACACTTCATTACGGCAGGAACTGTTAAGAAGGAAAGGAATGTTGGTTTAACGACAACTTAGCGCTCTCCTGAACGGCTATCAGGTGTCAAACATACGATCAGTTTTCCAGACTGTTTGTAACGCATACCTACACACACAGCGGTAGATAAGTACGTATATAGAACATGTCTATGAAGGCCACTTAAAGGCTAAGATAAACGTGTTTGTTACAGACAGGTGCCATTAAGATATTGATGTTGTACTAGAACTCAATGTACCGTATTGGTGGCAAGTACGTATTTTAAAAAAACTACATATCTTTCTCTGTATCTCCCTCTATATCTCTCTCTCTGTCTCTCTGTCTCTGTCTCCTGTTTTCTCTCTCTGTCTCTCTCTCTCTCTCTCTCTCTCTCTCCATCTCTCTCTTTCTTTCTTGTTTTTTCTCTCATTCAATAGCTATCTCTGACTCTTCTCTCTCTCTCTCTCTTCTCTCTCGGTGACTATCTCTTTCCCTCTTTGACCTATCTCTCCTCTCTCCTCTCTCTCTCTCTCTATTCTTTCCTCTCTCTTCTACTTTTCTCTTTTGAGATATCTCTTTCTCTTTGACCCATCTCTCTCTCTCTCTCTCTCCCCTCTCTGCTCTCTTCTCTCTCTCTTCTCTTTCTCTCTTCTCCCTCTCTCTCTCTCTCTATCTCTTCTTCTCTTTGAACTCTCTCCTCTCTGCCCCCTTCTTTTTGTTTTTATCTATCCTTCATTTATATATCTGACTATCTCTCTCTCTCTCTCTCTCTCTCTCTCCTCTTCTCCTCTCTCTCTCTCTCTTTGACTCCTCTCTTTTCTCCTCTCTTCTCTTCTCTTTCTTGTTTTTTTCTCTCCTTCCTAATCTCCATGACTTCTCCTCTTCTCTCCCCTCTCTCTCCCCCTATCTCTTTCTTTTTGACTCTCTCTCCTCTCTCTCTGTTCCTCTCTTTCACGTCTCTCTCTCTCCTCTCTCTCTCTCTTGTCTCCCTCTCTCTCCTCCTTTCCCTTTGACTATCATCTTTCTCCTTCCCCTTGACTATCTCTTTTCTTTTTGACTATCCTATCTCTTACTTCCCTCTCTCTCTCTCCCCTCTTCTACTCTCTCCTCTTTCTCTTTGACTCTCTCTCTCTCTCCCTCTCTCTTCTTTTTTTTCCTCCTTCACTATATTCTCTGACTCTTCTCTTCCTCTCTCTTCCCTCTCTCTCTCTCTCTCTCTCTCTCTTTCTCTCTCTCTCCCCCTATCTCTTTCTCTTTCCTTATCTCTTTCTCTCTCTCTTTCCCTTCTCCTCTCTCTCTTTCTCTTTCTCTTTTTCCCTTCCCCTCTCTTTCCCCTCTCTCTACTCTCTCTTCTCTCCTCTCCTCTATCTTTTTATGACTTCTCTCTCCTTCCCTCTTTGGTTTTTCTATCCTTCACTTTATCCTCTTTCTCTCTCTCTCTCCTCTCTGTCATCTTTCTTCCGATCTCTATATTCTTTCCCCTTTGACTATTTCTTTCTCTTTGCTCTCTCTTTCCTCTCCCCCTCTCGCCCCCTCTTTCCCTCCCTCTCTCTCTCCTTTCTTTTTGACCTATATCCCTCTCTCCCTATTCTTTCTCTTTGAATATCTCTTTCTCTCTTTGAATATCTCCTCTCTCTCTTCTTCTTCTCTCCTTTCTCTCCTTCTCTCTCTTTCTCTTTCCCTCTCTTCCCATTTTTCTTCTTTTGACTCTTTCTCTCTCTATCTCTCCTCTCTCTCTTTCGATTTTTTTCTCTCTCCTCTCTCTCTTCCTCTCTCTCTTCTCGCTCTCTCTCTCCTTCTCTCTTCTCTCCTCTCTCTCCTCTCTCTCTCTTTCTGTGACTTTCCTTTCTCTTTTGAATCTTCCTTTCTTCTCTCCTCTCCTCTCTCTCTCTCTGCTCTCCTTCTCTCCTCTCGCTCTTTCGCTCTCTCTTCTCTTCTTTGGACTTCTCTCTTCTCTTTGTATCTCTCTCTTTCTCTTCTCCTCTCTTTTTCTCTCTCCTTCTCCTTTTCCCTATGCTCTCTTTCCCTCTCCTTCTTCTTTCCCCTCTCTTCCTTTCTCTCTCTCTCCCCTCTCTCTCTCTCCTTCCTTCTCTCTCTCTCCCTCTGCTCTCGCTCTTCCAGTGGTTCGATTTCCTTTCTCTCACAGCACTTGAAGCTCCCCATTATTCCTTTTCCAAATCCATATAAATATTACGCGGCAAATAGCGGCACTTTCCCGCCTCCTCTTTAGACTCTGGATATAATTTCATTACCTTAAACACTGCTTGTCTCTGGGGAATGATATTAGGTGACACACTTTTATTTTCTAAATTTCATATGTGGGTTTCTTTCCTCTCTAAAACAGTTTTGTAAGAGGGTCCTTGTTCCCAATATTTCCTTCCTGCTGAAACAGGCTTAGGCAAATCCCCCTGTCTTCACCATTTCTGGGTGATTGATATCATGTGAAAGATTGCCCCTGTTCTGTTCTGGAATCAAAAAGGGATCCCAAGTGAATTTTTTTTTTTTTTTCCTCTTCCATGTTGACTGTTTCATAGTGCAAGCAAGTCAAACCAAGGCTGAATAAATAGGGCTTTTTTTCCCCCACTTCTTCCAAATTCAAGGCAAGACGATTTCCAACCCCAAAGCAAAACAAGGCATTTTTTCATGAAAAGGCAAGACAAAACCGAAGAGGCAAGAAAAGCCAAGAAACTAGGCAAAATGAGGCCAAGAAAGAAAAAGGCAAAAAAACAAAAATACCCTTTCCCCAATTCAAGGCAAGACAAAACAAATCAACGCAACGCAAGGCAAGTCAAGATAATGCAAGGCAAGGCAAGGCAAGGTATTACACTACATTATTATGCAAATATTTCTGGTCTCAAATTAAATTATGCTAAGACAAAAGTAATATGGATAGGAAGTAAAAAATATTTAAAAGACGTTTTTCATCACACAAGATGGAAATTAGAATGGGGTACAACAGACTTTTTCCTTTATTCTTATAAACTTCTCAGTTCCCTTAGAACAGATTGTTGATCTAAATTATACAAATCATTTCAGGATATTAAAAATACATTAAAATGTGGTCGATTAGAAAATTAACAGCCCTGGGAAGACTTACAGTCTTCTCTTCTATGATTATTCCAAAATTAACCATCTTTTTATTTCCTCACCTAACCTTCTTCATAGTAATAAAAAAACTTTAATACAATATTTGTTTAATTCCCCATTTGGCAAAATAAGCCCGACCCTCTGAAACGAGATTCCTTACTCAGGACTATTAAGATGGAGGGATTCTTTCCTGATAAACATCCCCATTTCCTAATAGCCCTAAAATCAACCATGGTTAAGAAGAGTTATTACAGACAATACAAAATGGAGTACCTTATTCCAAGTCTCAACGGGTATTATCTGTTAAGGAAGTTATAATATATGGTAATCATTTTATTCTTTTGTCTTCCCCTGAAAATCTTCTCTATGTTTTTTCCCTCTCTGTTTTACTTAGCTATGAAGAAATTCAAGTAAAACAAATCCCCCAGTGCACTGAGGACACATTAGGATTAATATATGGTTTGTTTTCTCAAGAATTTCATAACTTTAAAAGTTTTCAAAAATTGTTTTCCAGTAAAAACCAATTTCCTAGAACTTTGCTTCAATAATAAAGGCAATTAAATGCTACATATACAATTTACACTATTTAAAAAGTGACAGTTTTAAAATGAAGAATAACCCGATTTTTCCATTAAAATTAAAACTTCTAAAAAACGCAAAGGGCTGCAATGACATGTACAGGCTAATAAATTACATGCCTATAACGCCAAAATCTCAAATAAAATATGAAAATGAAGGGTTTACTGTAGAACCGCAAGAATGGAAAAAATATAATGTTTTACCATTTAAATGTCTAAAAGATTCGACACTATTGTGGTTCCAATATATACTCTTCAAAAAAAGAAACGCAAAAGGGTACAAATGGGTTATAACTCCGATTTTATGTTTCCTACAGGTTCATGCTTTGTGAATATAAGGTCATTGCATGTCCCAAACACATTCCCACGGTTACATTCGATAAAACGCAGCTACTGTACAATAAAGTTCCAAAATGTGAATATTCGCAAAAACGCAGCCACGTGCAAACCATGTCACCACTGCACGTGCGTTGTCTGCACGTGCAACATGAACACCGACAGTATAAAAGTGCAGGGTGTTCGCTTGCCTGGCCTCTGTATTGGCCGACAGTTTGACAATCCAGGACATGCCACGTCTCAGTGAACCGCAGAGAAACAATGCCATCGGCCCGACTAGACGCAGGCGAATCCAGAACGGCCGTTGCCAGGGCATTCCATGTGTCCCCAAGCACCATCTCCAGACTGTGGGACCGTTACCAGCAACATGGATCAACACGTGACCTCCCTAGATCCGGTCGACCACGGGTCACTACCCCCGGGCAGGGCCGCTTTCATCCGGGTACGCCACCTTCGGGAACGATTGACTACTGCCACCTCCACAGCCGCAGCAATACCAGGTTTGCGCAGGATATCCGACCAGACCGTACGGAACCGCCTACGTGAGGTAGGAATTCGTGCCAGACGTCCAGTTCGAGGTGTCATCTTAACACCACAACACCGTCGACTCCGACTGCCCCTGTGCCAGATTCATCGACAATGGCCTCAACTGCGATGGAGACAGGTGTGGTTCAGTGACGAGTCCCGATTCTGCTCCGACGTCATGATGGAAGATGTCGCGTGTATTTTCGTCGTGGTGAACGTTATGCGGCAAACTGCGTGCAGGAAGTGGACAGATTCGGCGGGGGTAGTCGGTCATGGTGTGGGCAGCCATCTCACACACTGGCAGAACTGACCTGGTCCACGTGCAGGGCAACCTGAATGCACAGGGCTACATTGACCAGATCCTCCGGCCACACATCGTTCCAGTTATGGCCAACGCCAACGCAGTGTTCCAACATGACAACGCCAGGCCCCCACACAGCACGTCTCACAACGGCTTTCCTACAGAACAACAACATTAATGTCCTTCCTTGGCCATCGATATCACCTTTTTGAACCCAATTGAGCATCTATGGGACGAGTTGGACCGACGCCTCCGACAGCGACAACCACAGCCCCAGACCCTGCCCGAGCTGGCAGCAGCCTTGCAGGCCGAGTGGGCCACCATCCCCCGGGACGTCATCCGTACTCTGGTTGCTTCAATGGGCAGGCGGTGCCAGGCAGTTGTCAACACACGCGGAGGCCACACCCGGTAATGACTCCAGATGACCTTGACCTTGGTGGTGTGTCCTATCACTTACTCACAATGGACTAGAGTGAATTGTGAACAATCCTGCAACATTTGGTAATTATCGGACTCACCATTCAATAATTAAATCAATTCTCCAAATGTTACGACAATGTGGTTTTGCGTTTCTTCTTTTGAAGAGTATAGATTAATACAACGAATTTTAGCCACCAATACTCTTTTATACAAAATACATTATATACAATCAAATTCATGCAGTTTTTTATGACTGTAAAATAGTATATGAACTATGGCAAGAAGTAGAAAAATTGATTTTGGTAGAAACTGGTGTAAATCTTCAGTTAAAAAAGAAAATAATAATATTTGGTTTGATAGACAGTAAAAAAAAGCAGATTTGTAAACTGGCTTACAATTAACATAAAATATTATATATACAGAATGAGAACCAAAAACAAGAATTTAAATATATTAGCAATTTCAAATACTCTACAACAACAATTTGCAATAGAAAAATACATTCTTTTTAAAAACTGTGATTATAAAGAATTCACCGAAATTGGACACCATGGTTGAATCTTTTTAAATAGAAAATAAAGGAAAACAAATCTTATATCATGAAAAAGTGGATGATTTTATTTATGCTCATACTGCAGAGTGGGAGAATACAAACTCGTCCTTCCCCTTCCTCTCTTCTTCTTTCTTTTCTTCACGTCCTTTCTTTATTCTTCCTCTTCTCTCTGATCCCCAGAATGATATTGTTTTTGTTTTTTTGTTTGGGTTTTTTTGTGGGTTTTTTTATATATTTATATATTATCATCTTCTTCTTTTTTTCTTCTTTTTTAATTAATTAATTTATTTATTAATTAATTTTATTTTATTATAATTTTTATTTATTATTATTATTTATTTATTTATTAGTTTTTTTGTTTGTTTGTTTTGTTGTGTGTGTTTTTTGTATGGTGTTTTCGAATTTGATTTATCTATGTATTTTCAAAGAAGTCTTTTATTTTTATATTACACAAAAATAGGTTAATTATATTTCATACAGTACAAACCAATTTCTGTAAAAAAAAATTGTACAGTAATGATTCGAGGCCCCCAACCTTGACATTGCTCTTTTACTGGGCACAATAATTTTTTAAAATTTAAAAAAAAGAAGAAAAAAAAGGCAAGGCAAGGCAAGGCAAGACAAGGCACGTCAAAACTGGACATGACGAAACAAAGCAAAGCAAGGCAAGACAAGACAAGACAAGACAAGGCAAAACAAAACAGGGCAAGGCAAGGCAATACAAACAACGCAAGACAAGGCAAAACAAAGCGAGGCAGGACAAGGAAAACTAAAGCAAGGAAAGGCAAAGCAAAGCAAGGCAAGGCAAAACAAGGCAAAGCGAGACAAAGGTAAGGCAAAACACAGTAAGGCAAAACAAAGCAAGGCAAGGCATAACGAAGCAAGGCAAATCAGAGCAAGACAAGGCAAAACAAAGCATAGCAAGGCAAGGCAAGGCAAGGCAAGGCAAGGCACAACCAGGCAAGACAAGTGAAAATAAAGCAAGGCAAAACAAGGCAAGACAAAGCAAGACAAGGTAAAACAAGGCAAGGCAAGCCAAGCCAAACCAAAACAGAAAAGACAAGGCTAGGCAAAGCAAGGCAAACGAAAGAAAGGCAAGGCAAAACAAAACAAAGCACAATAAGGCAAGGCAAGGCAAAACAAAGCACAGCACAGTACAGCAAGGCAAGGCAAGGTAAAGCAAGACAACGGAAGACAAGACAAGACAAGCCATGCCATGCCAAGACAAAGCAAAACAGAAAAGGCCAGGCCACGCTAGGCAAATCAAAGCAAGGCATGGGAAGACCAAGAACACAACTGGACCGAATTTACAAAACCTGTGTTCAAGCATTGTAAATGTACGCGTGTAATGTGTAAAACTAAAACAGGCTTTGTAAACTTGGACCAGCAATCTGTATTCTCTAAGCACTGCATTTGGGCGCATTATATATATATATTTTTTTTTTAATAATTACTGGTATGTATGCAAAGCGTATTCTATTGTAGCAAACGACAGAGAATTTCGCAAATACATGTACATATTAACTAAAAGGACCAATTATTATGATTTGTAAATAACTGATGTTAAAAAAAGTTATTGTATTTTGCTTTCGTTATATAATAACTAAGTACATATGCTCTTTCTCAGCGGACAAAAAATATAATAAAACTCATTGCATAAATTTGCTGTACATACGTTTTTCAATATTTATTGACAGCATATCCTAGCAAACATACGTTCACTTGTGTGTACACAAGTATAATGTAACAGGGAACATTTTATTCTGTATCACGTCGTGATTGGCTACGCAACCTTCAGAAATCGCTACACGACTTTAAAGCATTAAACGGTAGTTGCTAATCAGTTGTCAACTGACTAGATATATCGCTAATCAAGATTTTAAAAACAAAGTGTTCCCTGTGTTATAGCGAAAGAATTGATGTAGCATATATGCTATATTTTTGTAGATGCTAATTGGTGATGAATGTGATGGTGTCAAGTCAATAAATGTATTCAATTGTGCTTCCCCTGCGCGTGCTGTAACCTCATCGTGGTGCAGGGGTGTAACATTCTCTTTGAGAATGGCCAATACAGCACAAATAGAAATTTTTAGTAAAAGTCCGTATCTGTCTGTGATATTTGTATTTTTGCACAGTTCTTTACACTGTTTTTATTTAAATCTTGAATTTATATATTGATGTTGATCATCACCTTATTTGTTTACATTACCATAGTGTGACACCCATTAGCCGATGTATTTTTCGTGCTGGGGTGTCGTTAAACATTCATTCATTCATTCATTCAATTTTATTTCATCCAATACCACTGTGTCTAGTACCCTTATACTTAAAACATGTATAGCGTGTATGTAAAACCAAATATTTCAACGAAATGTTGCGAAAGTGCAAAAAGTGCGAAACATATCCCAATATATCAAAAGTGAGCCATGATATCATTCTATGTATGTATGTTTGTATGTATGTGTGTATGTATGTGTGTGTATGTATGTATGTATATATGTATGTATGTGTGTGTGTATGTGTGTGTGTATTTAAGAATGAATGAATTTTTTTAAAAACTGAACAAAAATTATTTTCTAATTTTGCACCAGGTATTCGAAATTGATTTTAAATTGACCGTTGTGACTGTTTTTCGGTCAGTCTTGTTTTAAATTTATTTGGCTAGTACTATGTTTTGTTTATCAGCCAAATACCATGTATTTGTTTTTTAAAACAATTGTTAGGAAAGGGATAACAACAAACCAACCGCTGAAAAGTGGACTGGTTTAGAGGCTTAGACGCAGGCTTAGGCGGCGGGTAGTCGGGTGGAGACTAAGATATCCTTGAGACTTGGATTTGTTCTGTATGCAATAACCGGACGTGCTGTAATAGTGTTTTTCATAACAGTTTGCAGATTTAAAAACTCCTCCTTCATAAGTTTACCAATATCAACGCTACGTCGACTGTAAATTATTGGAAAAATAATTTTATCTCTTTTTACGGCTTTACCAGATTCAACGTTGATTCCAAACGGCTGTTTTGTCTGTAATGTACGAATCCAGAAGGCCTCTCGTTCAAGTCTCAAGAGGTCTGTTTCGTCTTTTGAACCAAGTATCAGGGGTTGTTCAATTGGAATTATTTCAAAATGTTCATCTAACGAATGGTCAGGTAGATTGAAATGATTGGCGACAGGGGTGTCAACTTCATGCCGAATATCATACTTGTAACAAACAGCTCTAATTCTCAGTTGGTTTTGCGTTTGTCCTACATACTGTTTTTTTTACATAATTTACAGGTGATTAGATATACTACATTTTTCGAAACAATGTTCATGTCTGTCCGAACTTGATATTCAATTTTGGTCTGTTGACTTTTGAAAGTCGACTGCGTTTTAAGTAAGTTGTGAAGTCTACACCTGGTTTTGGCACAAGTAGTAGAGGAGCCAGTGTTTATTTGAGGTGATTGGTTATGCTGAAGTTTGTATGGTTTATAGTCTTCAGTTGCCCTAAAGGGATTTTCTAATTCTCGAACAGTTTCAGATTTAATTTTTCTTAAAAACCGTTTTGAATATCCCCTCGGTTTTAAAGCACTAAATAAAAGTTAACAAGCCTCATTGAAATTCTGTGTGTTACTCGAATTTCTGTGAAATCTAATAATCTGAGATTTAACAATGCCTTTAAAGGTGTGGCGTGGGTGAAAAGACTTGCATTGGAGAAGTTGGTGTGTGTCTGTGAGTTTGAAAAACACTTTGTAGTCTAGGTAACCTGATGTTTCAAACTGTGTACCTTTATAAATTGTTATATCCAAAAAGTCAACTGATTTATCTGTTATGGTGGTCTTAAGTTTGATATTGTCATCCTGTTGATTTAATAGCCCAAAAAAGTTCCAAAATTCTTGTTTAGAATGTGGCCAAATGATAAGTATATCGTCGAGATATCTGAGGTACAAAAGAGGTGTTTTACTCGATTTCTTTAAAGCAGCCTCTTCCTATTCGGCGACATAGATAGATGCAAAGTTTGGACTAAAACGTTTGCCCATAGCCCAACCACACACTTGCTGATACATTTCTCCATCAAACTCAAAATCATTTCCTTTTAGGCTTAATTCTAACAGCTCAATAATGTTCGTATCTGGTCTGTTTGGATCTGGGTACTTATCAAATGCTCTCTTAACTGAATCAATGCCCGCATCAATACCTATGTTGGTGTACATGGAGTTAATATCAAGGGTAATCAAGAATGAATCTTATGGGATTTTGGTTTTTGATAATTTTGATAGAAGATCGGGTGGTGTGTTAATATCGGTCCATGTATCGACTGGCTTGTGGAGTTTTGGAAGTAGATAAAATTTCCGAGTTTGTGTTTGTGACCTGGCTTCTAAATATTTTACTTGTTTTTTTATTAATATGTCCCTGATCTTTTAGACATTGAATAATTGCATTGAACTTTTTACAATTTTCAGGCCAAATAGCTTTGTCTAATTGTTTGTAGTACTTTGAATTATTAAGCTGTCGGTGGGCTTCCCGGATATAGTTCTCCCTTGATAGAATGACAGTGGCTGACCCTTTATCTTCAGGTTTTATAACAATTTTGCGGTTTTTGCGTAGTTTGGTGAGAGCACGACGTTCCATGACAGAAAGATTTAGCTTATTTGTGTAAACTGTCATATCACCCACTTTTTCCACTATCCTTTTATGAGCTTTAATGATTTCAGGATCTACACTAGAGTTTGAGGGTAACCAGCCGGAGTTTTCCGTGAATGGGATTTTTTCTCCAGTTGAACGCCGAAAATAGTCGGCCAGTTTCATTTTGTGGTAAAAGAACTGCCGTATCCATTACACCATTGTCAAGTTTAGCCTCTAAGCCTGTTTTTGGTTGGCGGGTGGGAACAAAATTCAAACCCCTGTCCAGTAATGATTTTTCAGCGGATGTTAGAAAGTTAGTGTCACCAGTTAGGTTAACAATGTTAGTTCCTAGTCCTAAATCAGGGTGGACATTACCCTTTCCCGGCCTTAGTTTAAATTTAAGTACCTCATCCAACTGCGATAAAGATTATTGGCAGTTGTTTCTGTCCAGTGAATGTTGTCCTGCCCATCCTCAAAATCACATGCGTGAAGTGCAGGTATAAGTTTGATGTCCTTCATTGTTTTTGCAGCCAAATTTATTTGGTTGAGGCAGGTTTTTTGACTAGCCAAAAGTCTGTCCGAAACGTTAAGCTCGATAAAAAGTATTTTTGACCTACGGAAACGTTTCCGAATCGAGCTTATCATGTTTCGCAACTGATTTATTGCACTGGTTGGATTTTGATCTTTTGAGTTTATACCAATGTTAAGAACAATGGTTTCGGGTTGAGACTTGCCCTTATAATTTGAGGCCATGGTCCGAAAGTGATTAAAATTGGCGCCTGGGTAACATTCTTACTTGCACCTCAGGATGCGTGTCCAAATTAATTCCGGAGAGATTTGTGTATGTATGTATGTATGTATGTATGTATGTATGTATGTGTCTATGTATGTATGAATGTATGTATGTATGTATGTATGTATGTATGTATGTATGTATGTGTGTATGTATGTATGCATGTATGTATGTATGTATGTGTGTGTGTATGTATGGATGTATATATGTATGTGTGTGTGTGTGTACGTACGTACATACGTATGCATCTATGTATATACGTATTTACGTATGTATGTATGTATGGATGGATGGATGGATCTCTATATGTCTATATCTATCTACCTATCGTCCTATCTATCTATCTATCTATCTATCTATCTATCTATATTTATCTATCGATATATCTATCCTATGTATCTAATCTAAGTAAATATATATCTATCGTATTTATATGTCAGTGTGTTTGTCTGTCTGTGTGTCTGCATGCGCCTGTCCGTCTGTTTACCCAGCTTTCTCTCTGTCTACCTTCCATTTGTTTATGTTTGTAGCCCAAACGTAATAAACAGGACAAATACTGTAGTTTTTTGTTTGTTTGTTTGTTGTTTTTTGGGGCTTGTTTTGGGGTTTGTTTTTGTTGTTGTTGTTTGTTTGTGGGTTTTTTTTTGGGGGGGGGGGGGTGATTGGGGGATGTTGTTGTTGTTTCGGGGTTTTGGGGGGTGTTGCGTTTGTTTTTGTTTGTTTGTTTGTTGTTTGTTTCGTTTGGGTGAGGGTTTTTGTTGGAGGGGGGGATTGGAGGGGGTGTTTGAGGTTGTTTGTTTTTGATGGGTGGGTGTGTTGTTGTTTGGGTGTGGGTTTTTTTTAGGATTGTTTTTGTTTGGGTTTTGTTTTTGTTGTTGTTGTAATTGTTGTTGTTTAAATACCAAATTTTGTAATATTACCTTTCTCTATTGCAATGATAAAAATATACATTATAGTTGGAAGTTGCGTCAGTAAAATTGTATTTCCTGTCATGTCTCTTACGTCAAAATCTTTATAAATGTTTTTTCACAAATATAATACACTCATGTAAAAATATATTCCAAATTTTAATTTCGCAACTCTGATATCAACAACACAATGAATACAAAAGGCTATTGACTTTTCACACACAGATTGTATTCAAAATCACCCATCAGGTAAGAAAATACTATTTAAAGAAATGTCAAATATAACTAAATATTTTTAACATATTGATTTCTTCCGTGAGATATCTTTGTTACTACTCGGGTTTTCTGCGGCATCTGTCAAAACTTGTAACCTGTTTGACGACGTACATGCATGAGAGTGTAAGCTAAATTACGCTCCGGTAAGTCTGCTTAGCCGTATATGGTGTCTATATTTAACATGAAAGAAAGATGTTTTTGTTTAAAGACACAACTAGAGCACGCTGATTTATTAATCATAGGCTATTGGGTGACAAACATTTGGTAATATTTTAGAGGAAAAGCGCTACCTTTGTCCATTACCAGTAAGAAATCTTTTCAAAACACTTTCCCACAGACAGGACAGCACATACTACGGTCTTTGATATACCAGTCGTGGTACAGTGGCTGGAACGAGAACTAGCCTAATGGGTCCACCAACAGGGATCGATCCCACACCGATCGCGCATCACGCTAATGCCACTGGGCTAAATCCCACCCCAAAAGAAAAAATGTAATTTGTTTAGCGACACCAGTAGAGCACATTGATTTGTTAATCATCGGTTATAGGATGTCAAACATTTGGTAATTTTTAATCTTAGTTTTACAGGAAACCGCTACCCTTTTTCCATTAGCAGCAAGGGATTGTTTATATGCATTTTCCCACAGAGTTGTGGTCCTTGAACTTAGAAGATACGAAAATTAGTTTTCCGGACCTTTTTTTTCGCAATACTTCAGGATATTGAGACCTGTAAATTTTTGTATAGTTTTATTATATACAAATCAAGTTTGATTTTGATGGCGATTTACTCATTTTTCAGAATTATGGCCCTTGAAATTAGGAGATACGAATATTGATTTGTCCTGGCAGTGGACATGTATAGCTTTACCAGTACTCTTAGAATGCATGTTCCAATGATAGCTCGGGTAATCAAAAATAGGTCGGTGAAATAAGTAGGATATCCGGCTTGTTCGGAAGACCTCGAAACGTAAAAAAAGAAGAAGAAAAACAAAAATAAAAAACCGGTTAGTTTAAAATAACGTTGTATATAAATGACAGAACTCTGAATATGCTAAAGACGAAGTGTGCACTCAGTTGTAAGCACCCACGCCTATTCTCCAATCTCTTTATTATGGCGGAAACCCAATTAAAGCGACTGTCCCGATTTTACGGATATTGTCGACCAACAGATACCTTTTAACGACTGTAATTACATATTAAATATAGTTTTCTATATACTGACACACAATGAAAACGCAAAACAGATATTTTTCAATATTTTGTTGTGATTAATGAAAAAATTTATTTATTGGACTTAAAATAACAATTTATGAGAGGAAGCCATTGATTGGTACTTTTGTCTGGGTTTTAATCCTGGTTTTGTTCTCGTTACACATACAATAGCAGAAACATACAAAATGGTGTGAAATGCGTTCACTACATGTTCGATCATGCTGCATGCAATGCACGTGAAATGCCAGTATGTGGACACATAAAAGTCACGTAACGGTGTCATATTCCTCGTCACATTAAAAATGCCAGGACTCAGAGAAGAACAAAGGAAGCGAGCGTTGGGCATGATTCAAGGGGGGACATCGCAAAGCCAAGTTGCTAGGACCTTCAGAGTTCATCCATCAACTATTGGACGACTTGTTGAACGTCATCAACAGACCGGGAGTGTTCGTGATCGACCTCGACCTGGTCAACGTCCCGTTACGACCCCACGCCAAGATCGGCAGATTCGACGACACCACCTCCGTAACCGGTTCGGAACTACGACGATGATAGCAAGCAACACGATAGGACGTCATGGAAGGCCTATCTATCCGATGACGGTCATCCGTCGACTCAGAACGGCTGGACTCAGATGCAGACGCCTGTACAACGGTAACATCATGACACCGCGACATCGTGCTGCGAGACTACAGTTTGCTCTCCAGAATGGTGATCATCCACCAGCCTTTTACCGGAGCATTGTTTTCTCAGATGAGTCCCGTTTCTCTGTCTCCTTTGCCGACAGAAGAGCACGTGTGTACAGGATACTCCATGAACGGTACGCTGACGGATGTGTGAGGGAACGTGATCGGTCTGGCGGCGGTTGTCTGATGATATGGGGGGCAATCAACTGTGATTTCAGGAGTGATCCACGATGCCCTTACAGCGTTATGTTGACGTTATTTTAGATCAGTTCTCCAGCCACTTTTGCGCCGTCACCGAAGACCAGGAGGTCCCCCTTCTGTTTCAACAAGACAATGCCCGTCAGCATACTGCAAGAATTACCCAGGCATTCCTGCAACAAGCCGGTATCACCGTTATGAACTGGCCCGCCGTTTCACAGGATTTGAACACCCAATTGAACACATGTGGGATGAGTTAGGACGTCGTGTACGTCACCGCCAGGAGGAACATTTTTGTGGCTTATTTGAGATGTTTGTGCCAATCCTTTCCCCGTCGTCTTCACGTATGCTCACGGGCCAATGGTGGACACACCAGATACTGACCTTGATATTGGGGGGGGGGGGGGGGGGGGGGGGGGGGGGGGGCGGTTGAACTTTTCGATTACGAATGCAACTCGAATACTGATGATAGCTGGCCATGTTTCCATGTGAATGTATCTCATGAATACCAGTCATTAATGTCATATTACATTATGCATCAATTCTTTAATAGTTTGTCGTTGTTTGCAATGAAAAGTTGTTTTTGCGTTTTCATTGTGTGTCAGTATAAATTAAATTTTAGTGGTTGTATATTATACGTGTTTCTGATCGTCCAAGTATTTGCACTTCATTATATTTCTTAATATATATTTTTGTCATACCAAGTTATTGGGATACCAAATCCAGTTGGGGATACTTACAGATATTAGGACAATAAGAAACACGTTGAATATATAAACACTGATATTCGAAGCAAGAAAATATGTTTAGTTTGTAATAGTATTCGTTACAAAAGTTTATTGGTCGAAAACAAATCTTACAAAGAAAGAATGTTTTATTTAACGACACACTCAACACATTGTATTTACGGTTATATGGCGTCAGACATATGGTTAAGGACCACACAGATATTGAGAGAAGAAACCCGCTGTCGCCACTTCTTGGGCTACTCTTTTCGATTAGCAGCTAGGGATCTTTTATATGCACCATCCCACAGACAGGGTAGTACGTATCACAGCCTTTGATATACCAGTCGTGGTGCACTGGCTGAAACGAGAAATAGCCAATGGGTCCACCGACGGGGATCGATCCCACACCGACCGCGCATCGAACGAGCGCTGTACCACTGGGCTACGTCTCGCCCCACAACAAATCTTACAATGCAGGAAACTCGGGAAAATCCCTTTAATTAATTGCACATACGCTAGTGTGTGTTTATGTTCTGATAAACAGTTACTCTGACAGTTCGCTCTTCAGAAGGTCCATATTTGCTGTTTTTCGGAAACCACAGTTGTAAGCTCTCATTTGTAAGCAGGTCAGGTTAGGTAAAGTATTAACGTGCATATATGCCACGAAGGCTTCACGCACGCCTATCACGGGCTTAATCTCTGACTTTCGCCAGTGACTAAGTCCGGGACAGGAGGGGGGGGGGGGGGGGGGGGGGGGGGGGGGGGTAAGTTTGAAGTGGGCGGAATTTGGAATAAAAAGTTTACTACGGTCAAAAAAGCCTAAGTCCTACGGAGAATAACCTGCATCCTAACCATGTCCGGACTAAGGAATTAAAACCAAAAATATTTTTGAGTGCTCGGCCTAAAAGGTTTTAAGGTGATTTGAGCAATTGAACGGGCGCCAAAGTAAAGTGTGTTGGACTATTTATAAAACAATAAACATAAGAATTTTGAGCCGCGGCCAAAAAATTTAAAGTCCAACTAAGCCCCAAAAAGGAGGTTACCTGTCCTAGGTAGGGTTGCGCCGCGGGACTAATGGCGAGCTGATGGGCTGTTCAGGTCTGAAGTTGGGGAGTCCTTCAATCAGGTAGACGTGGCGCTTGTCTATGACTCCAAGGTAGTCACCTTGCAATAGCATCTTTAGAATACGGTGGATGGTCGTATTGTCCATGGATGGCATCATGAGTCCCTGCCTGAACAGCCCGTCCCGCTGTGCTGTCACGTAGAGTTTGTCCGAGTGGATGGCGCCTTGTATCTGGTACTTCCCTTGGCTGTTTGGAAGCTGGCGCCATTGCGTGTCATCCCACGGGACCATTGATTTGCGCGCTGCTGGTGAAGTCCCCCTGGATCGCTCCTCGGTACTTCGCCGGCAGCTTGTCGCAGACGAGATTCCAGTCGGGTGGATCGGACATCTTCGGTATGGTGACCGTTGACACCTTCCTCCTCTTGGGCTCTCGCCGGACCGCCGCTGGGACAACAACAACCCTCGGAGGTGCTGGTGGACTAGCTAGCGGGTCTGTGATGATCACATGCTCGGTGTCCATCAGTTGTAAGCACCTACGCCTATTCTCCAATCTCGTCATAATGGCGGAAACCCAATAATTATTAAAGCGACTGTCCCGACCTTACGGATATTAAGATGATGTTGACCAACAGAGACTTTTTAACGACTGTAATTACATATTAAATATGTTTTTCTAAATTAAATTTTAGTGTTTGCACTTCATTTTATTTCTTAATATATATTTTTGTCATACCAAGTTATTGGGATACGATCGGAAACACAATGAATAAACAGACTCTGATATTCTAAACAAGAAACTATATTTAACTTGTAATAGTATTCGTTGCAAAAGTTTATTAGTCGAAATAAATCTTACGATGCATCAAACTCTGGAAAGTCCCTTTAATTAATTGTGCATACGCTCGTGTGTGTCTATGTTGTGATGAGCAATTACTCCGATAGTTCGCTTTTCAGAAGGTCCATATTTGCTGCTTTTCGGAAACCACAGCTGGTGTCATCTTCTTTTGACCAAGTGTCGAAATAAACCATCTGCTATACACCACACAGCCATAGCTATAAGTACCAAGGTGTTAATGAACAAATATTTCTTCATTTGTAAAGGTGCAAGGTTTGTGTACTTGTCTGCAGACGCGTGGCTTTCACATTTCCAAGCATTAATGAAGATTGCCTTCTCCACGACACTACATCAAGGAAGATTTCTACTGTGGTATGTGTGTATTCGACTGGCGTAGCCGTAATCCACTTCTTCGGGAATACGAGTGAGGGTTTGATTCTCTAAAAAGTGCAGACGCGTGGCTTTCACATTCACAAGCATTAATGAAGATTGCCTTCTCCACGACACTACATCATGGAAGATTTCTACTGTGGTATGTGTGTATTCGACTGGCATAGCCGTAATCCACTTCTGCGAACATACGAGTCAGGGTTTGATTCTCTAAAAAGTGTAACTTTGATGCGATCTGACAATGTTTTGACACGATCAAAGGTATTAATTTCATATTCAATCACATTGGCATTATTTTTCATCTCTCTGCAATTTCCTGTCTGTCATATATTGGCTCATTTTGTTGATGAAAATCGTTTCGCAATAAGGTGTTTGTCAGTTTGTTTTATATGATGATGATGATGATGATGATGATGATGATGATGATGATGATGATATTATTATTATTATTATTATTATTATTTTCACATTATTAGAATGAAAAACTGTCAATCTGTCAACAATTTTATTTTAATTTTTATTATGTAATTTGTTTTAATAATTAAAAAAAAACCCGCATTAGACGTCTGATATACAAAACTATTTTGTTCTAGTTTGATGCAGTACTTGTAAATGTGGTTATGCTATTAAAGGCACGGATACTAAGGTCACCAACGAAATATTAACATTAAATATTCAGTTTGTCCCAAAAGTGTTCGCCTGGTGCGCGATCGTCCTCGAATCGATCCCCTTCAGTGCGCCATTTGGGTTATTCCCTGTTCCAGAAAAGTGCTCCACAACTGGTGTACAACAAAGGATGTGGTATGTATTATCCTGTCTGTGTTATGGTGTATATACAATATCTCTTGCTGGTAGTCAAAACGAGAAGCCCATTGCGTTGTAGTAGCGGGTAGTGGTCCTTAAACATGTTTGACGCCATATAACCGTCAGATATAATGTACTGAGTCCGTCCGTCGTCGTCGTATTTTGGTATAATAGTCATTATTTTGTTATTTTGTTTTATCATATAATAACTAGCATATCCAGTGTAATCAAAGTATGCGATATTTTTCCGATCACATATTTTCAGAATTTCATAACTTTGCTCATTAGAGCGAACAATTAAGCAAACGTACTACGGCGACACTCCAGACTTGACAGAATGAATGAATGAATGAATGAATGTTTAACGACACCCCAGCACGAAAACTACATCGGCTATTGGGTGTCAAACTATGGTAAATGGAAAAAACTAAACCAGACTTGACAGATGCATCAACAGTCGTCAAACAAAACATGTCAATAGCAACTTGACACTGAAAATTGTCCAGCGTTCTGAAACAAAACAAACATCCGTCATGCACTAGTTTCTTTTTTATGTAAGGATATCCGACGTCGTTCCCATTCAAAAGGACACCGCATCATATGTTCATACGTCATTTGGATATCGATTGATGGCTGACTGGTCAGGTCAGGTCAGGTCAGGTCATAGGGCTTTACGTGCACATTCAGTGCAAGCGGTTGTAGCGCACGCCTGTCCTGGGAACAAGAGCCGACCTCGGCCGGCTCTTCTGCCCAGGACAGGAAAGGTGGGGGTGGGAAGGAGGAGGGACCGCCTGCACTGGCAGGTGTAAGAGTGTACCAGCAGCCCGGCCGTGGCCGATAATAGGCGGAGGGGGTGATGGTGCTATGGAATTTTGAAGGAGCAAAGTAAACGCCAAATGGAAAAAGGTGCGCAATTTTGATTTAAGGACGTTTGGCGCAATTTTGAACGGTTGGTCAAAAGGGAAAAATCGAGAGCTGACATAGGTTTTGAATTTAGTGAATCGAGATTAGCTCGTTAATGAGGCTTCGAGGTGAAGTCAACGCCAGGTGACGCCACACGAAAATAGGGTCCTACGTGAAAAAGGAAACCAGTCTAGCAAGTTGTTTTCGTACAGAATTAAAAATAAACAATTAACATCAAAATACAGCGTATTCAACTTGCATTAATTATGAAACGAAATAAAAGTAAGTAGAAACTGATGTGCAGATCGAAAGTTTGTTTTATTTCTTCTTTGTTGTACCGTAGGCTTAATATACGTAGGTAAGGTGTGTACGTGTTGTACGTTTTTTCGTGACTAACATTAATTCGGACCAACTGCAAAATGGGAGTAAAATTATTTTGTATTAATATTTTTTTCAGAAGTGATAATATTTGTGGAGTACAATGTCCGTGAATTTACATAAAACTTTATTATGACTTTTTTAAACAAATTATCGTCAATGGCTTGGGTACCAGACGTTTTTTCTCCAAGCCAGTTCGCCCCCAACTACTTGTCGGTTCGCCCCACCCCCAATATTAATGTTAGGCAGTAAAGATGACATTGATTAATATACATGGGTGTTAGTAATCACATGACCTATTTTACCTACAAACGTAGTCATGTTTCATAATTTTGATTTTTTTTTTCCCTTATCGATATTTAAAAAAAGAATACACCAAAACCCCAAGTTGGGGCGAACAGGATTTTTTTGTTGGGGATGAACATATTTGACATATTTGAGGTTTGGGGGGTGGGGATGCAAATTTTATTATCAGTCTTCAAACTTACCTGGATGCTGTGAATGCCTTTCAAGTTAAAATATATGTTTGCTTTATGACACCACTAGAGCACATTGATAAATTAATCAGCTATTGGATGTCAACCATTTGGTAATTGGCGGTTTTCCATTAGCAGCATTATTACTAAGTATACACTTCTCCACACAGGACAGCAAATATCATAGGGTTTTATATACCAGTTGTGACGGGACATGCCCTTATCTTTTCGCCTGTGGCGATGTTAATTGTTTTAGAGGGCCGTGTGCAGCTTGGTTACGTAATACCTCCGCGCGACGGTGGTAGAGCTGCGTCCCAATATGCACTTAGACCAGGTGTGGAGGCCATGTGGCCAGTAGTTACGTAATACCTCCGGTAGTGCGGTTTATGACCGGGGTACTTCTAGCGAACTGGCGACAGTAAGTCTGGCCATCTAAGAAAATATACCGTCTCTGGGAGTTGTGGAAATATCACATGATAGGTGAGGTACCGCGTTGTGCCCCCGGGCGATATTCGCTGTCTCTGAGATTTGTGAATAAATAGATAGGTTTTTAGATATATCGAGGAGAAACATTGGAAGGCTCCCGGGGAACGTAGTCCGACTGAACTGGTAAATATATTTTTCTGCTCTCTTTAATACTGTATTATACCAATATTATTTAGACAGTGTCTCCGGTAATCTGACGAAGTAAATTGTAGGCTTCATTGTAGCCAGTCATTCTAGAGGACCTAGGTAAACTGTAGGTTATTGTCTTTATTTTGTGATATGTACCAGTATTAATTCTGTATTACAAGGTTACTGAATGAGTATTTAAGGGTTAATTAAAAATTAACCAGTTAGGAATAGAGTTGTAATTCCTTTATTAATTAAGCTCCCCTGGCAGCGTTTCTCAATTATCACACGTGTGTGTGTTGTATCACGGTGAAGTGATTAAAATATTGTGTAAACTAGACACCTAGTGATTAACTAATTAAGTGATTAGCTCTGGGTTGTTATTATATTGTTGTTGTTAATTAACTACTGCGGCAAGTACATTTGTCAGCGTTAGAGTTAATACAGATTCCAAAGTGTATTGTGTTTTGTTGTGTTTTCTAGTGAACTAAACGTGCTATATATATATATATATATATATATATATATATTTTATATAAGATCTTATCTCTGATTGTACCTAGAGCCGAGCCACTCGGGTATAGACTGCCTGATACTGAGAGATCTAATAGATATACAGTTAGAAGAGATATTTGGATAATCGTGTTTTATTCAGTTACGGGTATTATAGGATCCCCGTGACACCAGTCATGGGTCACAGTTTGGGACAATATACATTCACACCACTAATAACTATACTTTAATGTTTTTATAAAACATTTGTCACCTTTCCTTCTCTCCATTTAATAAATAAAATGTTCCACTTAAATTGTTCTTGGAATACAGATTGCAGTAGTGAAATATGGGCCAATTCATAGGTGTACGGGAGGGGGGGGGGGGGGGGCTGGCTTGGGGGGTTTGACCAAATGCAATTTAGCCAAAAATCACATACTGCCAAGAACGTCTGTAAACTGGTCAAAAGTTACTGCTAATGATATAAAAACGTATAGAGCTTAGTCAGATATTTCCTTGTATCAAATCTTTTTTCCTAATGATGCAATTTCTTGTAAAACTGCAAACTGCAATATATCTGGTCATCTACATGGTATTGCTAGTTTATATAATGAAATTGTTAATGCATTAAAATTGGTATCTCAACATTTGATTAAAGGTAATAGTGACAATCACAAAAATGTGCCTGGGTGGAATAACTACGTAAAAGATCTACATCTCATTGCTCGAGAGGCCTACTTGTTATACAAGAGAATGCTTGTTTGACAATGGTATACCTAGAACAGGACTTATATGTGAAAATATGAAAAAAACACGTAGGCAGTTTAAATACGCTCTTAGAATGTGTCAAAATGAGAACGATAGAATGAAGGCAGATGCTATAGCACAAAATTTGACCGACATGAACTTTCGTAAATTTTGGAAAAATATTTCTACAGAAAATAATAAACGAACTCTATTGGCAATAACTGTGGATGGTGTGACCGGGGAAGAGAATATTGCAGGTTTATTTAAAAAACATTATAAAGAACTTCTAAATTCTGTGACGGGTCAGCATCGTCGAGCATATGTTGAAGAGTATATTGCTAATGATTCAAGTTATGTTGCTGAAATGAACGTAAATCCCAATGAGGTAATGGAGTTTGTTTTTAACCTTAGCAGTGGGAAATCAGCAGGGAATGACGGCCTCTCAGCGGAACACCTCCAATATGCGTCCAAGAGATTATTCGTTCTATTATCAGTTTGTTTCAGTGCCATGCTTGTACACGGGCGTGTATCTAGTAGTATGACAGATGTTATTCTTGTTCCTATTGTGAAAAACAAAACCGGAGACATAACAGATAAAGGCAATTACCGTCCAATTGCATTAGCAACTGTGATATCAAAAGTTATGGAACATGTACTGTTATCACGAACAGACCTGAGTACATCGGACTATCAGTTTGGTTTTAAAAGTGGGACATCCACCGATATGTGTTTATTTGCTTTTAAGGAAGTTATTAACTTTTACATTTCACAAGGTAGTCCTGTGTATGTTTGCTTTTTGGATGCGAAAAAAGCCTTTGACCGAGTAAATCACTGGACATTATATATGACACTTTTGAAAAAAGGCGTGCCTATTTTTGTAGTTCGCTTTCTCAAAGCATGGTATTTAACCCAATTGTTTAGTGTAAAATGCGGTGCATATATTTCCTGTAACTTTAATGTAACAAATGGCGTCCGTCAAGATGGGGTAATGTCACCCTTATTATTTAATATATATATTGATGACCTTAACCTACAGTTGTCAAAATGTGCAGTTGGGTGTAATGTTGGTGGGGTGTTTCTAAATAACTTCAGTTTTGCTGATGATATGTCACTTCTTTGCCCATCTATTTCTGCATTAAGAAAAATGTTAACGATTTGCGAGAAATTTGCAGAAGATTATGATATTATATATAATACAATGAAAACTGTTTGTATGTGTATTGAGCCAGAAACTCTGAAGTTGATCAATGAGCTTCCATATATTTGTGTGGTGATATACTGAAATTTGTTGACAACTATAAATATCTAGGTCATATTATAAGCAAAAACATGAAAGACGATAAAGACATTAAACGACAGTATAGAGCCCTTTGTGTACGTGCAAACATGTTGTTGCGGCGATTTGCAAAATGTTCAGAATCTGTTAAAACACAATTATTTGTAAGTTATTGTAGTAATTTGTACGCGGGTGCATTATGGGTGAAATTTACGCAGGATACCATGAAGGATCTTAACATATGTTATAATAATGCATACCGATGGATGATCGGACAACGACGACCATACAGTGCCAGCAAGATGTTTGTCAGTCATCGAGTAAAAAGCTTTGGCGCTTTACTTCGCTCAACAGCATATTCGCTGAAGAGCAGAATCGAAACAACTTCAAACGACCTACTTGCCCACCTGCGGTGTACAACTGTGTACGTCAAATCTGTATGTGTAAATCGCTGGCACAAGCTGCTGTATATTATGTAATCAGTTTTGTATGTGATATTTATATATGTTCTATGGATCTCTGATCTGAAATAAAAATCTATTATTATTATTATTATTATTATTATTATTATTATTATTATTGTGCCCAAATTAGTGAAATCTAAAGCCCTGAGTACCAGTGCCACTAATACAACAGCTGTGAAGGGTGAACTATTTTTAGATGAATTCTATTTAGTCATCAACATATTTTGGGGTGGGTTGTTTTTTTTTTTACATCTGTCACCATGTTATGTTATATATACAGTACACAACAGAAAAAAAAAGTCGACAAGCAATCCATACTTTCGCAGTGTATTTATCCCCAGCAATAACCATCAAGGTCTTCCATCTGCTCACCCCTCCCTCTCTCTCTCTCTCTCTCTCTCTCTCTCTCTCTCTCTCTCTTTTCCTTCTTCTCTATCTCCCTCCCCCAGATCAAAGCCAATTAATGTCAATGAATTTGTGGGGGGTTGGGGGTGGGTTGGGGTGGGTGGGTTGGGGGGGGGAGGGTATGACCCCAAATGTATGTAAACAGAAAGCATTTATAAATGTCTAAAAATATAAAACCAACAACATGCAATGCATCATAATTTAGAGATATAAATCACAATTATGTAAAACAAATCCCCCCAAAAAACGTTCAAGCACATGTGATACACTTCACTTTCTCTGTTGCAGAACATTGGAAATGTATATTTTTATATTATAGGAAGTTGTGTATCTACTTGATTTTTATTCATGACACATCCTTACAATATGTATTACCATTGTAAGGCAACGATTCGAGGATCCCCAACCTGATATTCACTTGTATCTGACAACTTCAACATCTGACAAATTGACACTTATTACTTTTTTTTTACTAAGGAACAATCATCATGAAAAATAAAAAACTTTGTTTCATCATCTGAATACGAATCTGGCACTTTTCTTATTGTTTCCATTCTGTAGTCTGCTTGTCCTGTCCCCAAAAGACAATGAATCAGGTTCTATCCATAAAAACAAGCATGGAATGGCTTCTTGCATCAGTCTTTAAGGAACGGTACTAGTTCTGTACCTGAAATGCAAAATTCAATTATAATACAAATGTATTCATGTAGCTAAGCTTAATATGTTTTGCACTTATTTTTAAATCAACAAATAGGAAACAACAGGAATGTCTGTTTAAAGAGCCTCCGCAGATCCTATAGTATAGGTACTTTAGTACTTAGTATTTGACATACATGTATGGTATTTCTGACTAGTGAGAAAAGAAACTTGCAGCTTTTACACAGCCAAACATCTATCAAATATACACAAAATATATTAAAATAATATTTGAGTGGAGGGGGTGTTATTGAGTTATTGTTCCTTTTCTTTCCTTATTTATAAATCTTTAAAAAATGTGAAATGACTCGGGCAAACTGGTAACAAGGGCAAAACAACATCATAAAAGATGCTATAAAAATATAACATTATAATTTATATAGTATATATATTACTGGAATCAGTATAAAGATGCCGGGAGGAGGTGGGGGGGGGGGGGGGGGGGGGGATTCTGTGCAAACAAATATAATACATGTATATCCTACCAGTAATTTAAAAAAAAACCCACACAATAACACCCCCACTATCCAAATATTATTTTTAAATTTTATTATTATATGCATAGTACAAATGTTTGTAAGGTTATATGGTTAATGACAACACAGATAATGACAGAGGAAACCTGCTTCCACCACACAATGGGCTATTCTTTCTGATGGGCAGCAAGCAATCTGTTATACATGTACATGCAGTATCCCACAGACAGGATGGTACATACCACAGACTTTGTTACACCAGCTGTGGAGCATTGGATAGAATGAAAAATAGCCCAATGGACCCATTGCGGAAATCAATATTAAACCTACCGCTCATTAGGTGATTGCCTTACCACTGGTCTATGCCCTGGCTCTATATAAAATATTGAGAGGCTTCGTATTACAATTTGATTGGCTGCACATTACAATTTGATATCCTTGCATTAATTATGCAAAGATAAATTGTAGGATTGATTAATTAAATGTGTACTTATAATTGACAAGTAGGCTAGACCTAAATAATGTAAAAGTTGTGAAAATATAGCACATGCAAACTGATAATATCAGTGATAGAGATAGTGTGCCTTTAAGCAAAAAGAAAAAAATTCATATCATCGTGTTATTAATATTTTATATTTTAGCATTACCTAAACTATATTGTAACAGAATCTACAGGAGAAAATAGTAAAATAAAAATTCAGTAGGACTTACATGTTTTATAATCTTCTGTCACAGAATATATGCAGTCTGTAAAAACAAACATTGTTTGTTTTTAAAGACTGCATATATTCTGTGGTTAAGACACAAATGACACTTGAAAGTCGACCGTCAGTGTTGTTTGAAACAACACTGACGGTCGACTTTCAAGTGTCATTTGTCTTACCGGTATCTCATAGCAACAATCCGTCTTTTGTTTTACAATATCTTGTCACTTGGAAAGTTTCTTTCTTCCGTGGTATTGAGGAACACAAAAACACGAAGAAGGCATTATTTATAGAACTTTTTACAAAATGTTATAGACGCAAAGTCGTTTACTTCCTTGTTTTTCATAGTGTCACGTGGGACCCTGTTGTTGCGTAACGCCACCTATTAAGGAGCTGGCGCGCCTCGAACGCCCATTAGACCTATATGATGCTGGGGTGCCTCCCTTAAAAAGGGCCTGACCGCTTCTGGTCGTGGCATGACAACACAGGGGAGACTCGTGCAAGGCGATGGCTGACTGGAATTATAGTTGCATTTGTAGTTTACAAAAAGTTTGAAATTATATGATAAAGAGATTATTACACGTGTGTGTTTCGGTATCGTCAATAGCATATATTAGGAATACAAATAATTCACAATATATGATATTGACGACACCAAAACATACTTTGGTAATAACCTCTGTTTATCATGCAATCCCTTTCGTGTTATATTTCTTTCCTTTTTTTCTGTAAAAATAAACACACGTTTAGGTGTGACGCGAAAGAGAGCTACGTCACTGGCGTCTAGTGATTGTGTGACGTCAGACGCTGTTCCAATTTAAATATTCGTTGTAGAAAGCTACTTTTTATTTGTTTTTAAATCTTTAATTCAAAACGATGGCTAGTTCCGAATATGGGCGGATAATGGAAAATTAAAACATAAGAGGAAAAATAACGTTACGAGAGGTGTAAACGTTATGTTTATTTATATAGTTCAACAATTTGGAAGTTAACAAATTAGCAAACAATCGTCATGCCCAGAATTCATTTCCTACTAACCTAATAAAACTGCTGTGACGGAACATGCTCTTATCTTTTCGCCTGTGGGGATGTTAATTGTTTTAGAGGGATGTGTGCAGCTTGGTTACGTAATACCCCCGCGCAACGGTAGTAGTCCTGCGTCCCAATACACACCCAGACCAGCTGTGGAGGCCATGTGGAGAGTGGTTACGTAATACCTCCGCGCGACCATGGTATCTCTGGCGAACTAGGCGACAGTAAGTCTGGCCATATAAGAAAATATACCGTCTCTGGGAGTTGTGGAAATATCACATGATAGGTGAGGTACCGCGTTGTGCCCCCAGGCGATATTCGTTGTCTCTGAGATTTTTGAATAAATAGATAGGATTTTAGAGATATCGAGGAGAAACATTGGAACGGTCCCGGGGAACGTTGTCCGACTGGACTGGTAAATATATTTTTCTGCTCTGTTGTATAACCTTGATGTGATTGATGTGACATTAAATATTTTAATACTGTATTATACCGATATTCTTTAGACAGTGTCTCCGGTAATCTGACAAAGTAAATTGTAGGCTTCACTGTTCTAATATTTTTATACGAGTATTTGGTAAGATAAAGCTTAGCCGGTCATCCTAGAGGACCTAGGTAAACTATAGGTTATTGTCTTTATTGTGATATGTACCAGTATTAATTCTGTATTACAAGGTTACTGAATGAGTATTTAAGGGTTAATTAAAAATTAACCAGTTAGGAATAGAGTTGTAATTACTTTAGTAATTAAGTTACCCTGGCAGCGTTTCTCAATTATCACACGTGTGTGTGTGTATCACGGTGAAGTGGTTAGAATATTGTGTAAACTAGACACCTAGTGATTAACTAATTAAGTGATTAGCTCTGGGTTGTTATTATATTGTTGTTGTTAATTAATTACTGCGGCTAGTACATTTGTCAGGGTAGTGTTAATAGAGATTCCAAAGTGTATTAATATATATAACTACTCAAAAGAATTTAAGGGTCAGACGATATTTTCGACATTATTTTCTGAATGTCAATTATATTAGCTAGACCATAATGTCACGTATGGTATTGTTCCATTTTGACAAAAGTGGGTCTAAGCAACCCATAAATTAATTAAAATCCACTGTCATTGACACTGTCGACTAGTTCTAATGGCGAAAACATGCTTACATTTGCACGTAAATTAGGGCGAAAGCGAAAGGTCTGCTAAGTGCCCATAACTTGCTTTTTCAAAAAGCGCTTCATTTGCACGCTTTGCACGTGTATTCCATGTTCCCAATGCTGAATTTCCGTATAATTGGAGCTTGCGTTCGTGTACGGTGCACACTTCAAATTCGACAATGGTACGACGTCAACTGACTATCGAAGATCGAGGAAGGGCTATTGCTTGGCTTCAGGATGGCAATACGCAAAGAAATGTTGCTCTGAGACTTGGTGTCAGTCAGAGTGTCGTTGGCCGACTGTGGCAACGGTACCAAGCAACGAATTCTGTTCGAAATCGTCCACGTTCAGGAAGACCCCGAAGCACTACAAATAGAGAGGACCGCTACATCACCAATATGGCTCTACGTCAACGCACAACCACTGCACGCCGATTACGTGACAATCTGCGGACTGCGACTGGAACTCGAGTGTCTGATCAAACCATACGCAATCGTCTGAGAGCCAATAATCTACGCTGCCGTCGCCAGGCTGTTCGACCACCACTCCTACCACGTCACAGAACGGCCAGACGTCACTGGTGCACACTTCATCTGCGGTGGCAACGTGTTCAGTGGGGTCGAGTGATGTTCACTGATGAGTCCAGGTTTAGTCTCCAGTTCAACGACGGTCGGGTTCGTGTCTACAGACGTCCTGGGGAGCGCTTCGCTGACGTTAACGTTAGACAACGTCACCGGTTCGGTGGTGGCAGCGTCATGGTGTGGGGCGGCATCTCTATCCACCACAGGACCCCCCTCTATGTGGTGGATGGAAGTCTGAATGGAATCCGCTATCTGAATGAGATTATCCGGCCGTTGGTTCTCCCAGGCCTTTAGCAGATTGGCGGCGGGGCAGTTCTGCAGGATGACAATGCCAGACCCCACCGCGCCAGGGTGGTAACAGACTTTCTCAGACAACAAGGTATCGCCAGGATGGATTGGCCAGCATATTCGCCTGACTTGGCCCCAATAGAGCACGCCTGGGACGAATTAGGCAGGAGAGTTCGGGATAACCATGCCCCTCCGGCCAACCTTCATGATCTGGGTCAACTTCTTATGGCAGAGTAGCAGGCCATTCCCCAAGAGTTCTTCAGACGTCTGATCAACAGCATGAGGCAACGATGTGTCGAGTGTATTCGCGCCAGGGGTGGATTCACACACTATTAAACGAATGTTCTAATGTGTAAAATCCATGTTTGACAACCTTCAACTTTGACAGCATGTCATGTGACTTTCTTGTATACAGTGACGTTTATTTGTGGTTTTTTTTGTAAATATGGAACAATAAATTAAATTTTTGGTGTAGTTTACATCATCAATCTAATACACTCTGAAACTTATTTGGTTATAAATTTTTGACCCTTAAATTCTTTTGAGTAGTATATATATATATATATATATATATATATATATATATATATATATATATATATATATATATATATATATATATAAGATCTTATCTCTGATTATACCTAGAGCCGAGCCACTCGGGTATAGGCTGCCCGATACAGAGAGATCTAATAGATATACATTTAGGAGAGATATTTGGATAATCGTGTTTTATTCAGTTGCGGGTATTATAGGATCCCCGTGACAGGAATAAAAATGGGGGCGCTCGTCCCGGATCTGAAACGGGACATGCATATTTAAAAAGTATTGTTTCTAAATGGGGGCTTTATAAATTATTTTTACAAATTTACTAGAAGTAGCAACGTTGTTCACTAGAAAAAAATAATAATAAGTGCGTCATAGCTAAACATGGATAAGAATTTGCTGGATAGGCCTACGCTCAGTGTAGTTGAGATTAAGCGAGCGCGTAAGGCCGAATTAGTTGAAATCGCGAGTGAGCGAGAAATTGATTTAACATCTGCTAAAACATTAGGTGATATAAAGACAATTATTATCCAGGAAGTTTTTGGTGATAGGCCTGTTATGGAAGAAAGTGAGATTGTTCCAGAGATAGAGATAAATGAGTTGAGTGTGGAACAACAGTTAGCTTTTAAAAACCTTGAGTACGAAAGAGAAGAACGTGCATTAGATAGAGAGAGGGAGAGGGAAAGAGAAGAGAGGGATAGAGAAAGAGAAGAAAGAGTAGAGAAGAGAGAGAGATAGAGAAAAAGTAGAGAGGGATAGAGAAAAAGAAGATAGAGAAGAGAGAGATAGAGAGATAGAGAGAGAGAAGAGAGAGAGAGGGATAGAGAAAAAGAAGATAGAGAGAGAGAGAGCGGGAGAGAGAGAGAGAGAGAGCGAGAGAGAGAGAGAGAGAGAGCGCGAGAGAGAGAGAGATAGGGACAGAGAATTCCAGTTAGCAAAATTAAAAGTGGAACATGAGTTAAAGTTGAATACTGAAGAAATTAGACGAGAGGCAGGAAATGGGTTTAACATGTCGGAGGCTTATAGATCAGTGCCTGTATTTGACGACCAGGAGGTAGATATGTTCTTCCAACTTTTTGAACGGGCCGCTAAGCAGCTAAATTGGCAGCAGTCTAAGTGGACATTGTTAATCGTGTCTAAGTTTAAGGGGAAGGCTAGCGTAGCTTATAATTCAATGAGTAATGAGCGAGCAAGTCAGTACGACCTAGTTAAGTCTGCACTGTTGAAGGCTTATCAGTTACGACCTGAGGATTATCGTTTACGGTATAGCGAGTTGAGAAAAACGCAGGGTCAGTCTTGTAGTGAGTTTGTGGCTGAGAAAGCAGGGATGTTTGATAAATGGGTGGTTTCTCATCAGGTAGGGTCATATACCGAGTTACGGAAATTGTTGATCTTACAGGACATTAAAAATGGATTACCAGTTAGCTTACGTATTCATTTAGAGGATCGTGATATAAAAAAAATAGAGGAGGCAGGCATAGCGGCAGATGATTACGTGTTACTACACAAAGCTCAGGCAGTACAGGGTGGCTCTATACAACAGGGTGATAAGAAGAAATTTCAGCCAGGTTTTTCCTAGGAAAGTAACTATCGGGGAGAGTCATCTAGTTGGTCAGCTAGTCAGCAAAGGAATGCACCTGGTGGGCAAAGTAAGGATAAACCTGCATTATCAGCCAATGCACGAACTTTTCGTCCACATTGCAGTTACTGTAAAAAGGATAACCATCTTGTCGGGGACTGTTTTAAAAAGAAACGCGATAATGCGCAAGTGGTCGGTTTAGTGAGGTCAGCTATGTTAGCCAGAGAGTTAATGGTTAGTCCCATGGCAGAGAAGTAAACCCGTATGTGTCCACTGGTATGGTTTGTGATGTAAAACAAGAGTTGAGTTCTAAGGCAATATCAATCTATCGAGATACAGGGTGTAGCCAGTCTCTTATAACGTCAGATTGTTTAGCTGGTATAGAGAATTCAGATACAGAACGTAGTTTGGCCTTAACCTCAGTTACTGGGGGAAATATGGTTGTCCAGTTACATAACGTTTTCTTGTGTTCGAAGTTTGTGACGGGACCAGTCATTATGGGTGTTGTGAAGGACTTGCCTTTTGAAAACATAGGAGTTTTGTTGGGTAACGATTTGACTAGTCAGTGTTGCCAGCCGCAAGGTGACAAATTGTTAATTGAAGACAGCCCTTTACCAATAGAAGAGTGTAAGGTTGATGAGATTAGATATCCTGCGTGTGTAATGACTAGGGCTATGGCCAGAAGGGTAGCACGAGACCCAGAGGAAAATTGTGATTTGTCTGATACGTGTGTGACTCATGAAATTGGAGTGGATGAGGTTTTCAGTAAAATGGTAGATAAGTCAACTGAGGGACTAAAAGTGGTGGAACCAGTTGACCTCCCGCAGAGGGTAAATGAACCAGTTGTGTTTGATAGAGGGGACTTACCTTGTAATAGACAAGAGTTAATCTTAGAGCAGGGGGCTGATCCAAATTTGTTGGCAGCTCGCACTACATTGTTAACTGAGAGAGTATTAATGAATAAGAGAGTTAGAGATAGGAGGTGGCAGGCGACCGAACTAGCTAGGAAGCAACCGAGCCATGCTCAGAGCAAAATAAAATCAATGTTTGATAGGAAGGCTAGGAGTCGGGAATTTAAACCAGGGGATAAGGTGCTGCTGTACTTTCCCATTAAACGGGGCTCTGTGCAGAACAGGTATTTCGGGTGATATGTTGTGCACAAACGGGTTAATGAGACCGGGTATGTGATAAACACTCCTGATAGGGTTAGGAAAAGTAGGTATTGTCACATCAATTTGCTTAAAGGTTATTTTGACAGACTGCCGATAGTTCCAGTGCTACCTGTCCAAATTGAGAGTCACTTAATTTCCTGTGATGACGTCAAGACTGCAGAGAACAAATTAACCAACAGCCAGATGGTACTGGTTATTATATGGACAAGGGAGTATTAATGAACAAGAGTGTGGAGAAGGTTGTGCCTGATAGTGAGGAATGTGTGACAAGATGTAGAATTGTGGTGCCCTCTAAGTACCGTCCATCATTGTTATTGTTAGCACATGAGGACGTGTTTGCTGGCCACTTAGGGTGGAATAAGACTGATAGTAAACTTGCCTCAGAGTTTTATTGGAAGGGAATGTTTGCAGATGTCAGTAAGCATTGTATGTCATGTCATGTGTGTCAGGTTGTGGGGAAACCAAATCAGCTAATTCCTCCCTATCCCCTGCAGAAGGTTCCCATAGTTGGGGAAGCCTTTTCAAAAGTATTGATAGATGTCGTGGGGCCATTACCGAAAACGCGTTCAGGCAACCAATTCTTATTAACAATTATGTGCTTAACTACGCGTTTTCCAGAGGCGATTCCCTTAAGGAAGGTTACTGCATCTGTTGTAGCTAGTGCGCTGCTTAAATACTTCACGTATACGGGTTTACCAGGTGAAATTCAAAGCGACCGGGATACTAACTTCATGAGCAAGTAGATCCAGCAAGTACTGTCTATGTTAGATATACGACAGATTCGTTCTGCTGCATTCCACCCTGAGAGCCAGGGCGCAATAGAACGTTTCCACCAGAGTATGAAAAGTATGCTCCGCTGCCATTGTTTCGACAATGGTACTGACTGGGACCAGTCAATTCCTTTCGTGTTGTTCCCAGCACGGGATGCGAAGCAAGAATCTTTAGGATTCACCCCATTTGAGTTGGTCTATGGGCATTCAGACCGAGACCCTCTGAAATTGGTAAAAGATAGTTGGTTAGACAAGGATAATACCGAAAACCTGCTGATTTATGTAGGGAGAGTTAGAGATAGGTTGTGGCAGGCGACCGAACTAGCTAGGAAGCATCTGAGCTATGCTCAGAGCAAAATAAAATCAGTGTTTGATAGGAAGGCTAGGAGTCGGGAATTTAAACCAGGGGATAAGGTGCTGTTGTACCTTCCCATTAAACGGGGTTCATTACAGAACAGGTATTTCGGTCCCTATGTTGTGCACAAACGGGTTAATGAGACAGGGTATGTGATAAACACTCCTGATAGGGTTAGGAAAAGTAGGTATTGTCACATCAATTTGCTAAACGGTTATTTTGACAGACTGCCGATAGTTCCAGTGTTACCGGTCCAGATTGAGAGTCACTCAATTTCCTGTGATGACGTCAAGACTGCGGAGATCAAGTTAACCAACAGCCAGATTCTAGCAGATTTGAGTTCTTATCTACAGCACCTTGACAGCCCCCAGCGAGCAAAGCTGACTACGTTGATACAAGACAATGTTTCCATTTGTCAGGACTTTCCAACGGTTACCAATACCTTAATCCAGGATGTGCTCTTGGAACCCAACGCTACACCGATTCGACAGCATGCCTATCGGATAAACCCTGTAAAACATGTGACACTGAAAAAGGAGATAGATTACATGTTGGAACACGACATTCTGGAACCATCAAGCAGTCAGTGGGCATCACCTGTTATACTAATTAAAAGGGAGATAACAGTTTTCGGGTGTGTGCTGACCTACGTCGTGTGAATCAACTCATCAAGGCAGATGCCTACCCTCTACACCGCCTTGACGATTGCATCGACCGAGTTGGACACGCTCAATACATCACCAAATTGGACCTATTGAAGGGTTTTTATTCCGTTAATGGAAAAAGCTAAGGACATTCTGGCGATCATCACACCTGACGGCCTCTTCCAATTTCGAGTGCAGCCTTTCAAAGGATGATGAACCATGTGTTATCAGACTTAGAAAACGTCAGTGTGTATCTGGACGATGTGGTGTTAGCCACCGACACTTGGGATGAACATTTAACCGGTTTACAACAAATATTCAGTCGCCTACAGAAAGCTAACTTGACTGTGAACCTGGGTAAATGTGAATTCGTGAAAGCTTCAGTGACCTACTTAGGTCATACTGTCGGACATGGTTGCGTCACCCCACTGCAGGCCAAGACACTAAGTATCAGCCAGTATCCTGCACTGACCAACCGTCGTGAAGTTCGCCTGTTTCTTGGTATGGCCGGTTATTATCGTCGTTTCTGTGCGAAATTTGCAACGGTAGCTGCCCCCATCACATCGCTGCTAAAGAAGGAATCGAAGTTCTAGTGGTCAGATGAATGCGAGAAGTCATTCAACCGTCTTAAGCAGATGTTCTCCTCGTCTCCCGTGATGGCAGTACCAGACTACCGAATGCCTTTCAAGTTGGCTGTGGATGCCAGTGATGTGGGAGCTGGAGCTGTGCTGTTCCAAGAAGACGAAAATGGACTGGACCATCCTGTATGTTTCTTCTCCAAAAAGTTTGACAAACACCACGTGAACTATTCCACTATAGAGAAGGAAGCTTTGGCCATGGTACAAGCTCTGAAGCATTTTCAGATCTACGTGAAATCGGCATTGCATCAAGTGGTTGTCTTTACTGATCATAATCCGCTTACTTTCATTCACAGAATGAAAGCCACCAACCAGAGAGTTTTGAGATGGAGTCTTCTTCTGCAGGAATTCCCAATTACCATTGAACATATCAAGGGCACATCCAATGTAATCGCTGATGCCCTGTCCCGAAGTTGAACGTTGTGATGATGTGTTGACGTTCTTGATTTCTGTTTTTGTTTTTATATATTTTATTGTATACCAGGGACTCAGAGACTCAGTGTGATTACTGGTAGTCACCTTATTACTATGCGTTATAAACGCCCGGATGCGTCGGTTAACGCACATTTTGTTTTGTTTAAATGTAGTATATCTTCCCTAATCCTAGAGTAGAGGAAATATCCTTTTTTGAGGTGTGTATGTGGGGGGGGGGGGGGGGGGGGGGGGGGGGGACGGAACATGCTCTTATCCTTTCGCCTGTGGCGATGTTAATTGTTTTAGAGGGCCGTGTGCAGCTTGGTTACGTAATACCCGCGCGACGGTGGTAGTCCTGCATCCCAATACACACCCAGACCAGATGTGGAGGCCATGTGGAGAGTGGTTACGTAATACCTCTGCGCGACCATGGTATCTCTGGCGAACTAGGCGACAGTATATCTGGCCATCTAAGAAAATATATCGTCTCTGGGAGTTGTGGAAATATCACATGATAGGTGAGGTACCGCGTTGTGCCCTCAGGCGATATTCGCTGTCTCTGAGATTTTTGAATAAATAGATAGGATTTTAGAGATATCGAGGAGAAACATTGGAAGGCTCCCGGTGAACGTTGTCCGACTGGACTGGTAAATATATGTTTCTGCTCTGTTGTATAACCTTGATGTGATTGATGTGACTTTAAATATTTTAATACTGTATTATACCAATATTCTTTAGACAGTGTCTCCGGTAATCTGACGAAGTAAATTGTAGGCTTCACTTTTCTAATATTTTTATACGAGTATTTGGTAAAATAAAGCTTAGCCGGTCATCCTAGAGGACCTAGGTAAACTGTAGGTTATTGTCTTTATTGTGATATGTACCAGTATTAATTCTGTATTACAAGGTTACTGAATGAATATTTAAGGGTTAATTAAAAATTAACCAATTAGGAATAGAGTTGTAATTCCTTTAGTAATTAAGTTCCCCTGGCAGCGTTTCTCAATTATCACACGTGTATGTGTGTATCACGGTGAAGTGATTAGAATATTGTGTAAACTAGACACCTAGTGATTAACTAATTAAGTGATTAGCTCTGTTTTGTTGTGTTTTCTAGTGAACTAAACGTGCTATATATATATATATATATATATATATATATATATATATATATATATATATATATATATATATATATATATATTATATATTTATTTATATAAGATCTTATCTCTGATTATACCTAGAGCCGAGCCACTCGGGTATAGACTGCCCGATACAGAGCGATCTAATAGATATACATTTAGGAGAGATATTTGGATAATCGTGTTTTATTCAGTTACGGGTATCATAGGATCCCCGTGACAACTGTCATGCGTAAAATTAATTTCCAAGTGACATGATAATATAGCAATGAGAAAGTTATGTTAGCAACGAAGATGCTAATCAGGCAGTGACGTAATAGCACTTCGAATTATCAGATATGAGTTATCGGGTCACATGAAGTATGACTGTATGATAAATAGAACTTATTCGACCAAATGTCTTGAGCGATACGATAGCGTTGTTTAGTATCTCAAGTTACAATATGTCATCTACAATCCGGCATTACAAACCAGACTTTGTAATCCGAGATACTCTACCTTTAAGTTTTAATGAAAAATACAGAACCAGTGTACAAACTGCCTATTTGATATTAGTCGATAAGAACTGGTCTATCAAGACAAACGAAATGAAATCTAATAAATGTCAAACAATACTGGTATTCATATTTAGAATTAGTATTAATTTTCTCTCTAGATGTATTATGAACGTATCCATTTCATTTCAGTTAATGCCATATTTTTTTCACAGCACTTGTTACATACATTACCTCACGTGATACAAATAGATCAACTAGATTTTTTAGGCCATAAAATGTTTCATTTATTTTTGTCAGTGTATAAGACAAGGTCTTAATTTGACTTGATAAAAACAATAATATTTAAATATGTATGTGTGTGAGTATGAATTATGTGATTGTATGTATGTGGTTATTTAAGAATTGAACGTTATATGTATGTATGTATGAACGGCTTCGCGCTAACGCACTACCCCATTCAGTGTGTAAAACGGTTTTGGTGTTTATCATCGCATTATCGTCAAAAATATAACGTTCATTTCTTATAATTCCAAATGCATTAATATTGACATTTATAATTACCAAATAAAAATTGATAGGAAAAACGTTTTGAAAAAGAAATGGCTTGAGAAAGGCATTTCTCAGATTTGCGATCTCGTTAATGAGCGAGGAGATTTTTTGACTTTAAATAAATTTAATGATATATACAAGTTAGATGTTTCTTTTCTAGAATACCATGGCGTCGTTAATTCCGTTAAGTCATATTTTAGGAAAATAAATATTAAAAAAGTTGAAACAAATATCTCCTTGGACGATTCTCCGGTTCAACGGACACTTTGCTCTATTAGAAAAGGCTCAAAATTATATTATTATACATTAACGTTGTCGAAAGTTCCGAATATTGCCATACTAAAATGGCATCTTCATTTCACTTCCAACCTAAACTGGTCTGTTATCTATTTAAAGCCATTTATAACCACTCAAGACATAAAATTAAGATTGTTCCAATATAGAATATTACACAGAATACTGACTACCAGCACGTTTGCTTATAAACTAAAACTTATTGACAGTGAAATGTGTACTTTTTGTCATGAAATGCGAGAATCTATTTTGGGAATGTAAAGTTGTTCAGCTTTTTTGGAACAATTTTTTGAATTGGTTATTAAAATCTTGTAATCATATATTTAACCTAAATTTATCATTTGAACTTTAATTTGAAATTTTTTATTTATTATTATTGTTAGCTAAGAATTTTATATATAAGTGCGAAATGTACAGTTAAACATTACTCATTTCCAAAACGAAGTTAAAGGAAGATACCTGATTGAGAAACATATTCACTACAGTAAAAACTACTTTAATAAATTCGTTACCAAGTGGCAATGTACCATTCTCTCTTTGATATATAATCTTAAAATTACTTTTGTTGATTCATTTGTTTTCATCCGCCCCAACAGGTCACGTAAAATTGATGTAAAGTAAAACACCATCATATCTGTATGCCTATTGTATATCCTACTTCTTTTTACAGACCACTGAAATGTTGTTATAAATAATTATAAATATGTACATAATCAAAACACGTGCGCGTGTGTGTAAATGTGTGCATATTTATTTTTCTTCTATCCTCCTTCTCTCTCTCTCTCTCTCTCTCTCTCTCTCTCTCTCTCTCTCTCTCTCTCTCTCTCTCTCTCTCTCTCTCTCTCTATCTCCCTCTCTCTCTTTCTCTCTCTCTCTCTCATTTTCATATATATATATATATACTACTCAAAAGAATTTAAGGGTCAAACATTTATAACCAAATAAGTTTCAGAGTGTATTAGATTGATGATGTAAACTACACCAAAAATTTAATTTATTGTTCCATATTTACAAAAAAACACAAATAAACGTCACTGTATACAAGAAAGTCACATAACATGCTGTCAAAGTTGAAGGTTGTCAAACATGAATACACTCGACACATCGTTGCCTCATGCTGTTAATCAGACGTCTGAAGAACTCTTGGGGAATGGCCTGCCACTCTGCCATAAGAAGTTGACCCAGATCATGAAGGTTGGCCGGAGGGGCATGGTTATCCCGAACTCTCCTGCCTAATTCGTCCCAGGCGTCCTCTATTGGGGCCAAGTCAGGCGAATATGCTGGCCAATCCATCCTGGCGATACCTTGTTGTCTGAGAAAGTCCGTTACCACCCTGGCGCGGTGGGGTCTGGCATTGTCATCCTGCAGAACTGCCCCGCCGCCAATCTGCTGAAGGCCTGGGAGAACCAACGGCTGGATAATCTCATTCAGATAGCGGATTCCATTCAGATTGCCATCCACCACATAGAGGGGGGTCCTGTGGTGGATAGAGATGCCGCCCCACACCATGACGCTGCCACCACCGAACCGGTGACGTTGTCTAACGTTAACGTCAGCGAAGCGCTCCCCAGGACATCTGTAGACACGAACCCGACCGTCGTTGAACTGGAGACTAAACCTGGACTCATCAGTGAACATCACTCGACCCCACTGAACATGTTGCCACCGCAGATGAAGTGTGCACCAGTGACGCCTGGCCGTTCTGTGACGTGGTAGGAGTGGTGGTCGTACAGCCTGGCGACGGCAGGGTAGATTATTGGCTCTCAGACGATTGCGTATGGTTTGATCAGACACTCGAGTTCCAGTCGCAGTCCGCAGATTGTCACGTAATCGGCGTGCAGTAGTTGTGCGTTGACGTAGAGCCATATTGGTGATGTAGCGGTCCTCTCTATTTGTAATGCTTCGGGGTCTTCCCGAACGTGGACGATTTCGAACAGAATTCGTTGCTTGGTACCGTTGCCACAGTCGGCCAACGACACTCTGACTGACACCAAGTCTCAGAGCAACATTTCTTTGCGTATTGCCATCCTGAAGCCAAGCAATAGCCCTTCCTCGATCTTCGATAGTCAGTTGACGTCGTACCATTGTCGAATTTGGAGTGTGCACCGTACACGAACGCAAGCTCCAATTATACGGAAATTCAGCATTGGGAACATGGAATACACATGCAAAGCGTGCAAATGAAGCGCTTTGTGAAAAAGCAAGTTATGGGCACTTAGCAGACCTTTCGCTTTCGCCCTAATTTACGTGCAAATGTAAGCATGTTTTCGCCATTAGAACTAGTCGACAGTGTCAATGACAGTGGATTTTAATTCATTTATGGGTTGCTTAGACCCACTTTCGTCAAAATGGAACAATACCATGCGTGACATTATGGTCTAGCTAATATAATTGACATTCAGAAAATAATGTCGAAAATATTGTCTGTATATATATATATATATATCATTATATACTTTGATTTACTCTAGATACTTGTTAAAATCCAGGTCCTTGTGAATATATTATTTTAATTAAGTCTGCCTATAAAGTAGTAACTACATTATGTGTGTATAAATTATATATGGTCAAGAAAAAATAAACAGTTATAAAAAAAATAAAAAAAAAATAAAAAAAATTATAACTTCTAATATAAGCTTCTTTTTTGTGGCCTGTTCTCTGCTATAACTTCTAATAGAAGCTTCGTTTTTGTGGCCTGTCATATACATTATGTGTCTCAGTTCAAAACCGGGGTTGTTTAAAGCCTCAATTGCGGTGTAAAGTAATCTGGCCGGTGGTCTAAAGGTCACCACAGGTGGCTCGCAGATCGTGTGCGGTGTAGACCTGTGATTGTCGTCTGTCATTTTGTCACTGTCACAGAACAGACGATATTGGGATAAATATAGAAACTATGGAATTCTCGGGGATTTCGTTGTTGACGTAATTGATAAAAAGTAGTTCCGGTCATAAAATTCTGTTTTTATTTGTTTACCGAAAAAGTGCAGTTTTCACGTTAGCCAATCCAGACGCCTATTACAAAACAGTAATTATAAAATGGAATTATATATACGTGTGTTTGTTTGTGTGTGTGTGTGTGTGTGTGTGTGTGTGTGTGTGTGCGCGCGCGTGTGTGTGTGTATTTATTGTATACATAGCAACGAAATATATAGATCTACAGAAACCATAAAAGTGATATCCGGCGAAAAGTCATATTTTCACTGTATTTTTAGCTACAGTGTAAATATAGAAATCGTATTTACTTTTTTGTAAAAGTTCATGATAAATTATCTCCCTTTGTGTCGTTTCTTCGCATCTGATCGTATTTGAAAAATAATTTTTTTTAATTTAAACAACTGTACCTATAAAAAAGGATATGATGTGCAATTACAATAAAATATCTAAAACGAAGCTAAATAATGATGACATTGAATGTTAGATAAATGGACATTTCTGAGTTTGCTGCAATTTTAAAGATGTTATCGACTAACAAACACTTTGTAACGATTGTAATTACATATCAAATACATTTTTCTGCATAAAATATTAGTGGCTGTATATTAAACGTGTTTCGGTTCGTTCTAATATTTGTACTAGGTTAAATTTCATTTTATTTCTAAACTTTTTTGTTCTTACGTACGAAATTATTGGAAGAGAAAATTCAGTTTGTGCTTCTTACAAATATTATTACGACCAGAAACATATTGAATATACAGACACTGATATTCTACACAAGAAAATATATTTAATATGCAAGCTTAATCGTAGAAGTATTTTATTAGTTGGAAACCGCTTACAATGCAGCAAACTCAGGAATGTCCTTTTAAAATTTAACGGCGTTTGATTCGTTTTGTTTTTGTGGGTTTTGGAGGATCGCTTTGTCAGGTATGTTTGCACAGCAGTATTATTAAATAAATGTTAATTTAATGATTAAATAAAGATAATTTTTATTCAAATTTATTTTTAAAAGTCTATGGCTAAGTAAATTTTTTGGAAAAGTTCCATTCGAAGAAATATATCATGGCGTTACGTGTTTTCGATTGAATAAGCGAAACGTATTAACAAAGAGCGAATCAAAGATAACGAAAAATGTATAATAAATAGACCATTTCGAATACGATTTTTATGCGAAGCAATTTGTGAAAATATGGTTTTCACACATCACTTGTTGGCATAAAAATCGTATTAGAAAACAAAACATGACATAGCCTCTATAGATTATTGCATGAGCGGAAGTGCTATACGGAATTTATGAAATGAGTTGGGGAATTATTTTAATCCCCGGGTGAGAGCGAGTGGTACAAAACAATTCCCAAACGAGTTTCATAAATTTCGAATGGCACTCCTGTGAATGTTATAATTTATTTATTATCCATAAACTATGATTTTCAACACACGTTAAATATGATGGTAATCGCTTCACAATCGACCTGTAATAACATCCAGCGATATCAAATACAGTGACGTGGATTGATGTCAATTTCAGAAACGGCGACTGTCGCAAGTTTGCAGATGTTTAAGCGACACGTGACGTCAGTAGTTTTCAAGGTATTGTTATGACCCAGACACTAAAGATTACGTGGGGAAAATATGACTTTTATGTAATCGTTTATTGTAGACCATATAAATCATATTATTTCATTATTACTTTGTTGTCCCATTGAAAATGTAAAATGTTTAAACTTACATTATGTAGAATATGTTATGTTTATTTTAGTTCATGTACCATGGATATGGCCTGAGCGAAATAAAGAATGAATGAATGAAATGTATTTTTGTGGATGTCCCGAGAGATAACTGACATTTTAAAATGCGTCATCCTACTCACCAGTAATATATTAAAACAATATAACATTTTAAGTCTGCAATAGAAACGACAATATACGTGACCATTATGAATCTTCCATTAGCACATTCAATGTCGTATCTCTACACAAGACTGATTCCAAACGATGTTATGATAAAGCGGATCTAGCCCCCCATACATTTTGCGATAGTTATAATTGTTTATATATATTAATTTTCATTTGTTTTACGACCCCCCTCCAAACCTCCCAGAAAGTTCCCTTGGCATTCCACCTCATGTCACTGTGGCCCCCCTAAATGGATTTTCTGGATCCGCCACTGGTATACAGCCATGACTCATTGGCTGATATTTTGCCTTCAGAGGAGAGCTGTAAGAGGATTACCTAGGCGCGTAGCGTGACCTGGACCTGGATGGGGTTCGAACGTGAACCTAGCGGTAAATTTTGTCTACATTTTCCCTCGACAACAATTTGAAGAGACCAATATTGTACTGTAAAAATGGTTTTAGTCTCAGCGTGGGGTCTCAGCGTCTGAACATCCGCAACACCCACCTCACCAACTCCAGCCTACACCTATGTGCCCCATGCTATTCAAGTCAGACCTTTTTTCTTTTCTTTTTTTATTGCCCCAGATCAATGTGACAGTGTCAAAGATAGGAAGCCTTGAATCATTGACTTACAAAGTGTTTGTGACATACTCATGTACATACATATCCATATACATATCCATATACATATCCATATACATATAAATATACATATACATATACATACACATACACATACACATATACATGCACTCATTAATATACATACATGAACATATTTTCACAGATATACATATATATGTTTAGTGATTTAAGTGTACCAAATTATTTTGCTTCAGTAAGTTTTGATCTGAGGCGAAAAGAAAGAAAGACAGAAGAGGAAGAAAGATGAAAATGCAGATTTTTTTATTTTTTTTAAATGAATGAATTTATTGGGGATTTTATTATTATTATTATTATTTTGTTTTTCTTATGGAGTAGAAATACTAGTAAGAAAAATGAGACGGTTAGCAGACAGACGTTTTACTGAATTTGCGTATCCTTTTCTTTTTTTATTCAAATAAAAAAATCAAGCCACTTGCCCCAACAGTCATTAAATTGTTTATACTCGCAACTTTGTAAATAAAGGTATTTCTCTATTTCAAATTTCCTTTTTAAAATCATTTTATAGTATTAATACATACATTTCTTTTAAGCATTTTTATGGTGTAAATGTAATAGTTAATATTAATTGTTAACGAATTTACAGTTTTAACCAAATCAGTATCTATTAACCCAAATATGACTACATTTCTATTTAGTGAAGTGTGACTCCTAGTTTGTCAAATATTCTATTTTCTATAGCTACCCAAAGCTTTTGTACTTTGGCACAATCAGAGAACAAATCTCGACTAGGATCTTACATTGACTGGTGATAAAAACAAATCAAAGAGCAGATAATGATAACGTTCCCTTTCCTTAGACTATTAGAAGACGAGATAACAAACGCTGATGGAAATGTCTTGTTGCAACCACTATCGCGATTGGCTAAAAAAAATTACAATAAGCGTTGCAGACGATAATTACAATATACATTGCAGTCGCAAATCCTGTTGTAATCGACTTTTCTAATTCGTTATTTTTATTGACAAAACGTACTATAAACATTAAAATGATGTTCCTAAGACGATTAAACTACGTTTTATGGCGTGGAAATATTTCACTCTCGATAAAAAACGTTAATTACAATATGCGTTGTCGCTTGCACATATTGCCCATTACCGTAATCGACTTTTCTTATTTTCCTATTCATTATGTTTATTATCAAAGCTTACTTCAATCATTGTAGATGGTGTTTATGATTTGTCTTATAACATACACCTTATACAATCGACTTTTCTATTCATTATTTTCTTTCACAAACTATTTTTGTGAAATAATTAAACCACGTTTACAGAGTAGACATTTTCCTTCTTTGACTTATAAAACGTTAACTACTTTTCTTTTCTTTTTTTTAAACTTTTTTTTGTGCTTATGTTCAATTAAGGTTCAAACACGCTGTCCTGGGCGCACACCTCAGCTATCTGGGCTGTATGTCCAGGACAGTGGGTTAGTTTTTAGTGGTTAGTGATAGAAAAGAGGGTATAGTGGTCTTACACCTACCCATTAAGTCGTTAAAACTCGCTCTGGGTGGGAGCCAGTACCGGGCTGCGAACCCTGTACATACCAGCCTGTGACGGAACATGTTCTTAAATTCTTTTCGCCTGTGGCGATATTAATTGTTTTAGAGGGCCGTGTGCAGTCCCAATATGCACTTAAGACCAGATGGGATTTTGTTACGTAATACCTTCGCGCGACCGTACCTACTACTACACACCCAGACCAGATGCGGAGGCCATGTGGCCAGTAGTTACGTAATACCTCCGCGAGTGCGGTTTTTACGACCGTGATTCTAGCGAACTGGCGACGACCAGTCTAGGCTTGTAAGAAAAAATACCGCTTGGTCGCTGTGGAAATATACACATCATAAGATTCGGTTCCGCGTACTGTCTCCGGACCAGTTTGGGATTTTATAATAAATAGCTAGCGTTTTAGAGATATCAGGGAGAAACATATTGGAAGGCTTCCAGGGAATATTTTAATACTGTATTATACCAATATTATTTAGACGGTGCTGCCGGTAATCTGACGCAGTAAAACTGTAGGCTCACTGTTCTAATATATATAAAGCTTAACCAGTCATCCTAGAGGACCTAGGTAAACTGTAGGTTATTGTCTTTATTGTGATAGGTACCAGTATTAATTCTGTATTACAAGGTTACTGAATGAGTAGATAAGGGTTAGGAATAGAGTTGTAATTCCTTTATTAATTAAGTTCCCCTGGAAGCGTTTCTCAATTATCACACGTGTGGGTGTTGTGTCACGGTTAAGTGATTAGAATATTGTATAAACTAGACACCTAGTGATTAACTAATTAAGATTAGATTAGATTAGATATGTTTTAAACGTGCTCACATACCTCTATGGTTTCGAGCACGCCTATCCCCAGTCTGACTCGGGGCAGGAAAAACCTAACTATAATAAAATTTGAAATTTTAAACTGGAGGTCAAAAAGAGTAAATATATTATGTCGACATTAATAATTTTGAATGCGTTCCCAAACGAAATACAGAAATCCCTACTCTACACCTATATAATTATTTAAAATTAACGCAAATGTAGATGGGGAAGTCTAAAAGTAAAAATACAAAAATTATAATTTATTAAAAAAAAATATATAAATATATATATTTAGTCCCCAGAGGCAAGGGAAAGGGTAGAGGGGTAAGCCCGGCCCACAGAAAAGTTATATTAAATTTAATATTTATTTAAAAAGATTACCAACCGTATTTCGGGCCTTGGTGTGACCAGGAGGAAGGGGGGAGGGGGCGAGAAGGGGGGCCGGAACTTTCACAGAAACCTACGGCCAAACCGCCTACGCCCTATGGCCCCAAAAAACCTAACCACCGGCACCACAACCACAAACCCCACCACCCACCCCACCATGTCCAACCGCAGCTCGATCCAGTCATGGCAATCATTTGTAGAAGGTCACTAGTAGAGTGACCTAAAGCTTTAGTAGAAGGTCACTAGGAGAGTGTCCCAACCCAGTTACCTGCCCTGTTGAATTATATAATTATTTAATTAAAAATCTTAAACAGTTCAAATAATGATAAAAAATATGAAACAGATTAAATGAGCGAGCATGCCAGAAACCTACATTATATTTTATTTTATTTTATTTTTAAAATAGATATTAAACAAATTAAAAAAGACGAACTATATACATGTATAAGGTGCAGTTTCCGGAACGGGGAGGGGATTACTGCCAGATAAGCCTCCCCCCATAATCCGAGCAACAATCACATATTCAATTATACAACATATATACATTACACAACAAAACAAGACAACAAAAATTAAAAGTAATCGGCTAAAGATAAAACCCCGCCCAGCCCCCCCCCCCCCCCCCCTCCCCGACAAAACGGGGGGCAAGGCGGAGAAACCCCAACCAATCTTTATATAAGATCGTATCTCTGATCATACCTAGAGATGAGCCACGCGGGTATAACTGCCCGTTACAGAGATATCTAATAGATATACAGTTAGGAGAGATATTTGGATAATCGTGTTTTATTCGGTTACGGGTATTATAGGATCCCCGTGACAGGAATGAAAATTGGGGCGCTCGTCCCGGATCTGAAACGTATTGTTCGTAAATGGCGGCTTTATAAATTATTTTTACAAATTAACCAGAAGTAGCAACGTTGTTGACTAGAAAATTAATTAATAATAAGTGCGTCATATCTAAACATGGATAAGAATTTGCTGGATAGGCCTACGCTCAGTGTAGTGGAGATTAAGCGAGCACGTAAGGCCGAATTAGTTGAAATCGAGGGTGAGCGAGAAATTGATTTAACATCAGCTAAAACCGTAGGTGATATAAAGACAATTATTATCCAGGAAGTTTTTGGTGATAGGCCTGTTATGGAAGACAGTGAGATTGTTCCAGAGATAGAGATAAATGAGTTAAGTGTGGAACAACAATTAGCTTTTAAAAAACTTGAGTACGAAAGAGAAGAACGTGCATTAGATAGAGACAGAGATAGAGAAGATAGAGAGAGAGAGAGAGAGAGAGAGAGAGAGAGAGAGAGAGAGAGAGAGAGAGAGAGAGAGAGAGAGAGAGAGAGAGAGAGAGAGAGAGAGAGAGATAGGGAAAGAGAATTCCAGTTAGCAAAATTAAAAGTGGAACATGAGTTAAAATTGAATACTGAAGAAGTTAGACGAGAAGCAGGAAATGGGTTTAACATGTCGGAGGCTTATAGATCAGTGCCTGTATTTGATGACCAGGAGGTAGATATGTTCTTCCAACTTTTTGAACGGGCCGCTAAGCAGCTCAATTGGCCGCAGTCTAAGTGGACATTGTTAGCCGTGTCTAAGTTTAAGGGGAAGGCTAGTGTAGCTTATAATTCAATGAGTGATGAGCGAGCAAGTCAGTACGACCTAGTTAAGGCTGCAGTGTTGAGGGCTTATGAATTACGACCTGAGGATTATCGTTTACGGTATAGCGAGTTGAGAAAAACGCAGGGTCAGTCTTATAGTGAGTTTGTGGCTAAGAAGGCAGGGATGTTTGATAAATGGGTGGTGTCTCATCAGGTAGAGTCATATACCCAGTTACGGGAGTTGTTGATCTTACAGGACATTAAAAATGGATTACCAGTTAGCTTACGTATTCAGTTAGAGGATCGTGATGTCAAAAAGATAGAGGAGGTAGGCATAGTGGCAGATGATTACGTGTTAATACACAAAGCTCAGGCAGTACAGGGTAGCTCTTTACAACAGGGTGATAAGAAGAAATTTCAGCCAGGTTTTCCCCGGGAAAGTAACTATCGGGGAGAGTCATCTAGTTGGTCAGCTAGTCAGGCAAGGAATGTACCTGGTGGGCAAAGTAAGGATAAACCTGCATTATCAGCCAATGCACGAACTTTTCGTCCACATTGCAGTTACTGTAAAAAGGATAACCATCTTGTCGGGGACTGTTTTAAAAAGAAACGCGATAATGCGCAAGTGGTCGGTTTAGTGAGGTCAGCTCCGTTAGCGAGAGAGTTAATGGTTAGTGCCATGGCAGAGAAAGTAAACCCGTATGTGTCCATTGGTATGGTTTGTGATGTGAAACAAGAATTGAGTCCTAAGGTAATATCAATCTATAGAGATACCGGGTGTAGTCAGTCACTGATAACGCAAGAGTGTTTAGCCGGTATTGAGAATTCAGATACCGGACGTAGTTTTGCTTTAACCTCGGTTACTGGAGAAAAAATGGTTGTCCGGTTACATAAGGTTTTCTTGTGTTCGAAGTTTGTGATGGGACCAGTCATTATGGGTGTTGTGAAGGACTTGCCTTTTTGAAAACATAGGAGTTTTGTTGGGTAATGATTTGACTAGTCAGTGTTGTCAGCCGAAATATGACCAATTGTTAATTAAAGACAGCCCTTTACCAATAGAAGAGAGTGAGGTTGATGAGATTAGATATCCTGCGTGTATAAAGACTACGGCTATGGCAGAAGGGCAACACGAGACCCAGAGGATATTTGGGGATATTCGAGACCCTGAGGTTTTCAGTAAAATGGTAGATAAGTCAACTGAGGAACTAAATGTGGTGGAACCTGTTGACCTCCCGCATAGGGTAAATGAACAAGTTGTGTTTGATAGAGGGGACTTACCTTGTAATACACAAGAATTAATCCTAGAGCAGGGGGCTGATCCAAATTTGTTGGCAGCTCGCACTACATTGTTAACTGAGAGAGTATTAATGAATAAGAGAGTTAGAGATAGGAGGTGGCAGGCGACCGAACTAGCTAGGAAGCAACCGAGCCATGCTCAGAGCAAAATAAAATCAATGTTTGATAGGAAGGCTAGGAGTCGGGAATTTAAACCAGGGGATAAGGTGCTGCTGTACTTTTCCATTAAACGGGGCTCTGTGCAGAACAGGTATTTCGGGTCATATGTTGTGCACAAACGGGTTAATGAGACAGGGTATGTGATAAACACTCCTGATAGGGTTAGGAAAAGTAGGTATTGTCACATCAATTTGCTTAAAGGTTATTTTGACAGACTGCCGATAGTTCCAGTGCTACCTGTCCAAATTGAGAGTCACTTAATTTCCTGTGATGACGTCAAGACTGCAGAGAACAAATTAACCAACAGCCAGATTATAGCAGACTTGAGCCCCCATCGAGCAAAGGTGACTACGTTGATACAAGACAATGTTTCCATTTGTCAGGACCTTCCAACGGTTACCAATACTTTAAGCCAGGATGTGCGCTTGTAACCCAACGCTACACCTTCGACAGCATGCCTATCGGAGAAAACCTGGAAAACGTGCGACACTGAAAAAGAAGGAAACGAAGTTCCAGTGGTCAGATGAAGGCGAGAAGTCATTCAACCGTCTCAAGCAGATGCGCTCCTCGTCTCCCGTGATGGCAGCACCAGACTACCGAATGCCGTTCAAGCTAGCTGTGGATGCCAGTGACGCGGGAGCTGGAGCTGTGCTGTTCCAAGAAGACGAAAATGGACTGGACCATCCTGTAAGTTTCTTCTCCCAAACGTTTGACAAACACCAGGTGAACTATCCCACTATAGAGAAGGAAGCTTTGGACATGGTACACGCTCTGAAGCATTTTCAGATCTACGTGAAATCGGCAGTGCATCAAGTGGTGGTCTTTACTGATCATAATCCGCTTACTTTCATTCACAGAATGAAAGCCACCAACCAGAGAGTTTTGAGATGGAGTCTTTTTCTGCAGGAATTCCCAATTACCATTGAACACATCAAGGGCACATCCAATGTAATCGCTGATGCCCTGTCCCGAAGTTGAACGTTATGATAATGTGTTGACATTCTTGATTTCTGTTTTGTTTTTATATATTTTAGATGGGCTTTGTTACGTAATACCTCCGCGCGACCGTACCTTCTAATACACACCCAGACCAGGTGCGGAGGCCATGTGGCCAGTAGTTAATTAATACCTCCGCGTGTGCGGTTTTTACGACCGTGATTCTAGCGAACTGGCGACGACCAGTCTAGGCTTGTAAGAAAAAATACCGCTTGGTCGCTGTGGTAGTATACACATCATAAGATTCGGTTCCGCGTACTGTTTCCGGACCAGTCTGGGGTTTTATAATAAATAGCTAGGGTTTTAGAGATATCAGGGAGAAACATATTGGAAGGATTCCAGGGAACACGTCCGTTTGGACTTGGTAAATATTATTTCTGCTCTGTTGTATAACCTTGATGTGATTGATGTGACTTTAAATATTTTAATACTGTATTATACCAATATTATTTAGACGGTGCTGCCGGTAATCTGACGCAGTAAAACTGTAGGCTCACTGTTCTAATATATATAAAGCTTAACCTGTCATCCTAGAGGACCTAGGTAAACTGTAGGTTATTGTCTTTATTGTGATAGGTACCAGTATTAATTCTGTATTACAAGGTTACTGAATGAGTAGATAAGGGTTAATTAAAACTTAACCAGTTAGGAATAGAGTTGTAATTCCTTTATTAATTAAGTTCCCCTGGAAGCGTTTCTCAATTATCACGCGTGTGGGTGTTGTGTCACGGTGAAGTGATTAGAATATTGTATAAACTAGACACCTAGTGATTGACTAATTAAGTGATCAGTTCTGGGTTGTTACTATTTGTTGTTGTTAATTAACTACTGCGGCAGTACATTTGTCAGCGTAGATTAATACAGATTCCAAAGTATATTGTGTTTTTGTTGTGTTTTCTAGTGAACTAAACGTGCTATATTATACATACTTTATATAAGATCGTATCTCTGATCATACCTAGAGACGAGCCACGCGGGTATAACTGCCCGTTACAGAGAGATCTAATAGATATACAGTTAGGAGAGATATTTGGATAATCGTGTTTTATTCGGTTACGGGTATTATAGGATCCCCGTGACACAGCCTTATATCCGATGTCCGAGGCCGGTGTTAATGGCTATATGCGTTTAACTTGCAGTGAAGTCGCAACCCCTGTTGTAGTTGACTTTACTATTTATACCTTATTATGCTCAAAACTTATTATAGTGGGGCGGTTAACAAATAAATTGTGCACTTTTGGTTTAAAGCATGAAACTTGGCACATAGGTACCTCGACCAATTGCAAGCATTTTCAGATATGGACCCAAGTCAGTAGCGTCCCCTAGTGGCCAGGGAGGATCTACAAATATCTGCTACCCCATTTTACGTTATTAAAAACCGCCTATTACAGTATATGTGTTGTACCTAAGGTTTAGTTGTAACCTCAGTTGTCATCGACTTTCGCCATACATTATTTTTATTCACAAAACTTACATCAATCATTATAAATGGTGTTTCTAAGATGATTAAACCGCATTTTACAGCGTGAAAATATTTCTTCTGTGGCATAAAAAAACCCCGTTAATTACAATGATATATGTCTTTCACTTGCAACCACTATTGTACTTGAGTTTTCCTATCCATTATGTTTATTATCGAACCTTACTTCGATCATTATATACGATGTTTCTAAAATGATTAAACCGCATCTTACGGTTGTTCGACTTATGAAAACGATGATTGCAATACGCTTTGCAAATGTAATCTACATTCCCCGTTCATTGTCTGTATTCGCAAAACTTCAGTCTGTACAAATAAGGTCTCCACGAATACTCGAGTACTCCGGTACGGGCCGAGTCTAGACAGACTGGAGTCCGTTCACAGAACTCGAGTACCCGTGCAAGGAAGAACACTCTCACGATTTCAAAAAAAGAAGAAGAAATGTTTACTTAATTTTGTCATATGTCACACTGTGTGCCGCCGGATACAGTATAGGGCTATGACACATGTAAGGGAAACAAACGTCGAATGTGTGGAATGCAATACAATGGCATGATTTGGCATCAATGTTCAGAATTAAAATGCATAATACTTTATTTATTTTTTCAACTAACCTCCTTACTGAGTTACTGACTCTACATTTAATTTGTATTTTTCATTGTATGTTTGCTGTAAGTGTTGTGTACTACTTTATGCAATAAACTTGTTCTAACCTTGTTCTAATGCTATTTTACTTTAATCCTTAGTCGCATTATCATCTAGTGCAAGTGTCGGGTACTCGGGTCCGGGTCGAGTTTGACCCTCGAGAACTCTAGTCCAATATTTTGGACCAGTGGAGGCCCTAATTACAAATGATGTTTCTGAGATCATTGGATCACAAAGTTTGAAGTGAAATATTTATGTTTGTTCCTGATATGCTCCTCTTGATTATGACATTGTCTCTAAATATTTTCAGCGTATTAAAATAAATAAATGAAAACAAAAATCGTCACGGCCGCGTTAAAACGCACGTTAATTTATTTTACATTCTTTAACTAACTCCACCCCACCCATTCCGTACTCTTTTGTTATGTCAGTGCTAGAATGTTATTGTCTTTGTTCATGTATGGAATCTTTGTGGCACTATAAATTATCATTCTAAAAGTTTGTTTGTTTTGTTTAAGGAC
>NC_054701.1:76399055-76517584 GCF_016097555.1 Gigantopelta aegis
ATCGACGTCTGTAGAGATGTATTTCTAAATACTCTATTTTCTCGTAAACCAAAATTCCATAAAATATGATGTATTTGACGTATTATTTGTAAATGTTAATCCGTGATTTCGTGATCATGTGTTGATGTTAATGTCAAGACCAGGGGTGTCTTGGGGTTAGTTTTTGTCAAAGGATTTTATTAACGCGCATTATAGCGTCATATTAGCTCGCATTTACCAACTAGAAAGACGAGATACAGCTATCACGTTTCCGGCGGCGGTAGCAACGTTAACGTTTGCGTTTAGTACAAAGTTAAAGTTTCGCGTTTATCGCCGTTTCTCACAAATTCCTACATCATTGAAACATGGTTTATAATTGCATGGTTTATGGATGTTCATCTCAAGACATGTTTAAAAAAAAAAAAAAAGACATTTATTAAATTTAAAAAAATAAATTAATTTTTTAAAATTGTATTTAATATTTTAAGTGTTTTGAAATGATCATCTATGGTAGGCGTGGGTCGCGTGACATTTCATTCTGTTGAATTCTTGTATTAAAGAAGGCATTAAGTTTGACATGGAATATAAAGACTCATGAAAATTAAGTTTAAATGTAAGTTTATATAACAAAAGTTGAAATACTCATAAGCATTTAATAATACAGTTGTAAAATTCCGGACAAGAGGTGTGATCTAGCTCAGTCGGTAGAGCGCTAGCCTAAGGTACTGTGATCGTAGGTTTGAACCCCCTCTGTAAACCCATTATCTGATGGTGTGTTTTTTACCGTTCTAACCAGTGTTCCACACCAAAAAGAGACTGTCCTGAGTTTACTGCCATTGTAAAATGTTTCCGATTAATAGACTTCTTAATGACCGAACTTACATATTTAATACATTTTCATATTTAGAATATCAGTGTCTGTATATTCAGTGTGTTTCTGGTTATACTAATGTTTTTAAAGGGACATTCCTGAGTTTCCTGCATTGTAAGATGTTTCCGACTAATAAAATAGTTCTACGATTAAACTTACATATTAAATATATTTTCTTGTTTAGAATATCAGTGTTTCTATATTCAATGTCTTTTTGGTCATCTCAATATTTGTAAGAAGCCCAAACTGGATTCGTATGTACGAAAAAATTATTTTTAGGAAATAAAATGAAATTTAACCTAGTACAAATATTAGAACGATCAGAAACACGTTTAGTATACAACCACTAATATTTTATGTAATTACAATCGTTAAAAAGTCTCTGTTAGTCGATAACATCTTTAAAATTGCAGCAAACTCAGGAATGTCCCTTTAATAGCTCAAACTGGACATTGTTTTCTAATATATATTTTCGTACGCACGAAATTATTGGGAAGCAACATCCAGTTTGGGCTACTGTATATTTTAACATGTCCCTGTGTCACCTTGCACACAAACAAACACAAACACGCACGCATATACGCACACAAACACACACACACGAACATACAGATACATGCACACACGAAAACACACACACACACTTACATACACGAACACACGCGCACACACGCGCGCACACACACACACACACACAAGCACACACACACACACACACACTTACATACACGAACACACGCGCACACACGCGCGCACGCACACACACACACACATACACACACACACACACAAGCACACACACACACACACACACACACACACACACAATCACATATCGTCTCTACAACCTGGACTAAATTTCACAAAACATCGTAAGCCTTGTTTGGCACGTAAACGTAAATCTACGACTAAACCACGATTCTCATTACTACTAATAGAACACTAATATAGCTTGAAGTAAAAATATTTCATTTTCGTTTGTTCTTAAAATGCTCCATCTTCCACAATTATGTACTTTTCTGCGTGAAATAGATGCCAAACACATGTAAACGTATGCCCGGTACAACTGCTAGTCGCAGATATAAACTTGCGATGTTTTGTAAAATGGGTTCCTCAACTCATATCAGGACAGTTCTGATTAGTTACGATAATGTAATAGCCTTGGACCAAAACGCCGAAACACAAAAAAAAGAAGAAATATTACGGAATTTTCGATTGGACAATAAAACTGGAAACCAAATCTTAGATTTAAACACCGACATCTGACATAGCAGACTTGAAGGGTGTAGCTAAGTACTCCTTCATTCATTCGATCATTAGTTCTGACGTAGCAGAAACACACACACAACAAAATAGATTAATACCTAAAGCCCTGTCTACTCTGGTGCAGATCTAGCAGCTTCGCCAATAGGAACCAAAAAATAAATCACAACCCCTATCTGCCTAACATCACTGTCATTTATGGCAAACAGTTCGGCGCACAAAGTCTATTATTTGACGACCTGCGTGTCCCACCCCGCCGTATATTTGATCTGTGTCGTATCACGATGATGCTAGTTTGTGACAGCCTGTCTCGTTTAAGACACTAATATACAACGATGGCTTCTATACCGAGCCATGGCTATGGAAAGCCAACAACAGGAGTTGGATATATCTGAGATCAGAGAGAAATTATACAAGGACACCAGAGCGCAGTAAACACCGCACAGAACACCGTGGAAGCTTATTACATACAAAAGAAGCAGCACGTGTGTCAAGTCTGAGAAGAAGAAAAAACATAAGAAGATTTATTTAAATTCGTTGTATTTCGTGTAATATTCAATCAGGGGTTATTCCAGATAAGAAATCGTGGGGGAGGAAAGTACATTAATATTTATTGTTGGTGAGTCTGTGGATTTCCTTTTATTATAAGGAAGGAAGGAAGGGTTTGACTGGGGGGGGGGGGGGGGGTATTTCTCTGATACGATTGTTTTGTCTTTCTGTTAATCTGTTAAATGTAAATATTTCAATATTTGCAATAGGTTCATATATGATATGCCCTGGTCTCAGTCGCTGACATATCCTGATGTTTGGCCCAGGGTGGACATACGTTAATCTTCATTCGATGTAAGCACGTTAATAATAGAGTTTAAGTCAAGTCATACATACATAAAAGGAGTATGCTGATGGAAAATATAATTACACGTTGTTCTTTCAGTAACCAGAAAGTATTAAAGTTTAATGTAGTCCAGGAAATAAACGGTCTGACATGGGACAAATTGCAGCAGAAGCTTTCAATGGCTTAAATACCATTCAGGGTTTGATTCTAAAGTAACATATCCAAAATAGGGCAAAATCGATCAAATGTAAACCATACATATATAAAGTTACAGTATGTAGAAACCGCCGTTACATTAGGAACGATCCGACGTTACAACAGGTCATGGAACAGGAAAGAACCTTCGTTACAATAGGAAAGAACCGCCGTCACAATGGGAAGAACCACCGTCACAACAGGTCAATGAACCGCCTTCACAACAGGAAGGAACTGCCGTCACAATAGGTCAAAGAGCCACTGGCACAACGGGTTAATGAAAGAACCGCCATAACTAAAGGTCATGGAACTGCCTTCACAATGTGGAAAAAAAAATTGTTACAACAGGTCAAGGATCCACGGTCACTACAGGCTAAAGAATCGCTGCCACAACTGGTCGAGGAACCGCCGTCTCAACATGCCAAGGAACCGCAGTCACAACATGCCAAGGAACCGCATTCACAAAATGCCAAGGAACCGCCGTCTCAACAGCTCAAGGAATCGTCATCACAACACGTAAAGGAACCGCCGGAACTGTTGTCACAGCAGGAAGAAATCGTCGTCACTACATGTCCACAAACCGCTGCCACATGTCGAGGAACCGCCGTCACAATAGGTCAAGGAACCGCCATTACAACAGACCAAGGAACCGTCGCCACATCAGGCCAAGGACCCGCCGTCGCAACAGGTCAAGGAACCGTCGCCACATCAGGCCAAGGAACCGTCGTCGCAACAGGTCAAAGAAACGCCGTCGCAACAGGTCGAAGAAACGCCGTCACAACAGGTAAAGGAACCGCCGTCATAATAGGTCATAGAACCGCCAACACAGCAGGTCAAGGAACAGTTGTCATAACAAACCAAGAAACCGCCGTCACAATAGCTTTGTGTTTTTAAATATTAAGACTCTAATTTCTGTAGGGTACATTAACGTCAATTGCTGATAACGGTAATGATGATGATGATGATGATGATGGTGGTGGTGATGATGATGATGATGATGATGATGATGATGATCAGGTTTTATACGGCACACTATTATGTATTTTTGTTTGTATTTCAAATTGATTTCTTTGAGATTGAGTTTGGTGCCATTGCAACACGTTTCCCACTACTTTTCAGCGACTAAAATTATATGTTAAATGTATTTGTTCTGGTTTAGAGTGTCAGTGTGTGTATATCCATTTTTCTGTTTGTCCTAATGTTTGTAATAACTCAAACTATATTTTGCTTGCCAAATTATGTTCGCATGTACGACATTATAGTTATATATTAGAACATTTAAAATGAAAAAAGAAGTTTGTTTTGTTTAACGACACCATTAGTGTACATTAATTATTAATCATCGACTATTGGATGTCAGACATATGGTAATTTTGACATAGTCATAGAGTATATTTTTCCATTAGTAGCAAGGGATCTTTTATATGCACCATCCCACAAACAGAATAGCACATACCATGGCCTTTGATATACCAGTCGTGGTGCACTGGCTGTGGCGATAAATAGCCCAGTGGGCCAACGGACGGGGATCGATCCAAGACCGACCGCGCATCAAGCGCGTGCTTTAACACTCGGCTGCGTCCCGCCCTCAACATAAAATGAAGACATTAAAGCTACTGTAAGCACCATGATGATCACAAACACGTTGACTATACAGACACTGATACTCTAAACAAACAAATGTATTTAATAGGTAACTTTGTACTTTCCTGTCTGTGGGGAAAGTGCTTATTACAAAAAATCCCTTGATGTATTAGGAAAAAAAGTCGGATGCTGTGCCCACGACAGGCGTGCTTGAACAGTTCTCTGTTGGAAGCATGCCAAAAAATTAGCCACACACCAACGCACACCACATTAGAAAAAAATATAACTACTCAGAATTACCAAATGTTTGACACCCAATAGACGATGATTAATTAATCAATGTGCTCTACTGGTGTCGTTAAACGAAACAAACACACCAAATTAATATGTAATTCCAGCCGATAAAAACGTTATCTGTTGGCCAGACAGCTTTAATTGTAATATATACTGAGAGAAAGAAATAAGGGAACACTTGGTATTTTAGACCAAATATCAGTCACCAATAACGTCGTAATGTGTGAATAAAGTACAAAGATGTAATATGGGATTCATTGTCATTAAGGTGAGATTTAATGTCAGTAACGACGTTAACTTCCAGACAGTATAAATGAGGCTTCTGGTCACAGTCATTCTTTCCTGTTTGTGTTGGTGCGATCCCGTATTTCTTTCCATCAGTATATATATTATCTGGAGCCATTTTTGCTCTGCGAGTAGCGAGTAGACTAAAAACTGAAACCCGCTAAAGTCGAGAGACTGGGCAGGGAATTAGATGACGTTCCCAGTCGAGTAAGTAGGATACTTAAAAAACGTGTACGATAAGTACGTTAAAGGGACTTGGCACCAAGAGACGGATTTTCGCCCAGTCTTTTGTCTACAAAGTCGTACATTCAATATGCCATCAGGGATATTTTATTAATTTTGGCACATCCAGTGACTTTTCTTTGGGTTCGAATTGCATTTTATGCAAAGGAGAAAAGGCTGTTTCTAGGCAATTTAGGTCAGTGACCTCAAGCAGCCAGGAGAGTGGGCTAGTCGTTAGTTGTTGGTGGTTATTGAGAGAGACGTCGGTGTAGTGGTCCTACACCTACCCACTGAGTTGTTAAAACTCGCTCGGGATGCGAGGCGGTACCGGGCTGCGAACCCAGTACCTACAAGCCTTATCTCCGATGGCTTAACCACGACACCACCGAGACCGGTTTTATTTTAAAGGAAGGAAATTATTTATTCAACGACGCACTCAACACATTTTATTTACGGTTATATGTCGTCAGACATATGGTTATGGATCACACAGATATCGAGAGGAAACCCGCTGTCGCCACTTCATGGGCTATTCTTTTCGATTAGCAGCAAAGGGTCTTTTATATGCACCATCCCACAGACAGAATAGTACATACCACGGCCTTTGTTATACCAGTTGTGGAGCACTGGCTGGAACGAGAAATATTCCAATGAGGTCACCGACAGGGATCGATCCTAAACCGACCGCGCATCAAGCCAGCGCTTTACCACTGGGCTACGTCCCGCCCCATATTTTAAAGTGACTACTTGTCTTATGCGATGTGCCAAGGTACAAATATTCTTCTCTTTGCCTGTGTATTTATATATTTTATAAAAACTGTCTTACTACGTCTTTAGATTATTATTATCATTTATTTAAAACGTGGAAATCACCATTTACTGTCGTACATGCCACCGGCCACAGCAATCATTCGCAAATGCCGTGTGAAACTATTATCATGATAACCAATGAACGATTTCGGAAAGCCAAATCATCGAAAGTTGTTGTCAGAACAATAATAATCAAAACGAGAAAATCGATGACAAACACGCATGGTTCTACACTCTGAGTCACTGCGAGATAAAAACAATAAAATAAAAACAATTAAAAAAACTAAGAAAAAACAATAAAAACTAAAAAAACAAACAAAAGAACATTACAACAAACGTAAAATTATCTTGAGACTAAATGAGCATAAACTGTGTTTGATACAACGTATGGGAGATGTCGTCCAATTCAAATAAACATAATTTAATGGAAGAGCGATCGCCTGATGGTGTCATGGTTCGTAGAATCTAACCTCCTCGACGGACAAATTGGGGGTATATCAAAGACCGTGGTATGTGTTGTCCTGTCTGTGGGAAAGTGCATATAAAAGATCACTTGCTGGTAATGTAAAAATGAAGCGGGTTTGCTGTGTGTCAGAATTATCAACTGTAGCCGATGTTTAATTAATCAATGCGCTCTAGTGGTGTTGTTAAACAAAACAAACTTTAACTTCAAGGCAGGATCACGCGCAAAGTTACCTAGCAAATGCCTCCAACAAACGATGGGCTAAAATATATGTACAGAGAGGAATAGATAAGGGTAGGCATGATAAATTGTAGACCAAATTTAATTCACGACTAGCGTAGTAATATCGGTATATATAATTTAAAGATGTAATGTAGGGCTGAATACCAGGGTCCAATTTCACAAAACATCGTAAGTTTACATCGGCGACTAGCAGTTATACCGGACATGTATTCGGCATCTGTTTCACGAAGAAAATTACATCACTGCGGAAAACGGGACATTTTAAGGACGAAATGAAATATGTGTACTTCTAAGTATATTTGTTGTACTATAACAGTAATAACAATTGTGGTTTAGTCGTAGATTTACGTTTACGTGCAAAACTAGGTTTACGATGTTTAGTAAAAGTGGGCCCAGAGGCCTATTTAACTAAACATTGTAAGTTTACGTCTGTGTCTAGCAGTTATACCGGGTATGTATTTACAAGTGTTCGGCATCTATTTCACGAAGTAAATTACAACATTACGGAAAACGGGACATTTTAATGATGAAATGAAATATGTGTACTTCTAACTATATATGTTGGACTATAACAGTAATAACAATTGTGGTTTAGTCGTAGATTTACGTTTACGTGCAAAACTAGGTTTACGATGTTTAGTAAACGTGGGCCCAGGAGTCTATTTAACTAAAAATTGTAAGTTTACGTCTGTGACTAGCAGACATAGGTTTACACGTGTTTGGCATCTATTTCACAGAGAAAATTACATCCTTACGTTAGATGGAGCATTTTAATGACCAAACAAAATGAAATATGTGTACTTAAAACTGTATTTGTTGTACTATAACAGTAATACGAATTCTGTTTTGTCGTAAATTTACATTTACGTGCTAATCTAGGCTTACGTCAGGGCCGTACCCCCCCCCCCCCCCCCCCCCGAGAATCTCACTCTTTTTTTTACTCCTGTAAATAGCATACACATCTCAGGGTTTAATAAAAAGTAGTGCACCCCCCCCCCCCCCCCCCCGGATTTTGATCAGGGTGCGGTCCTGTACGATGTTTTGTAAAATTGGGCCCAGTAATGTAGGGTTGAGCGTGAATAGGCCTAACGCTGTCAACTCCTTGAAACCATGGATGGGGGTTATTAAAATATTTTATTATTTTTTATAAAATGCCACAAGCATTTAATACAGAGGAAAACACTTTTTTTTTAAATTTTGATATCACAAAATGGATGTTTATGAAATGAAGGTGAATCCTTAGTATTCGATAAGGGTGTTGGTTTCGGTCATTCCCTGTTGTTAGTCTATCTGTCATCCCTGATGTCTTTCCATTAGTATATATCTGATTAATTTGTCTAGAAACGTACTTGGTTAGTTCGACATTTTTCTTTTGAGAGAGAAAGATAGGAAACCCACTACTGACACATAAGGATAACGCTGTAAAATGTATTTTGTATGCTTTTGCTATAGTCAGGACATTACATACCACGGCATCTGATATACCAGTCGTGGAGCACTGGTTGCGTTAGCTGTTAAAGAGGAACGTGTATGCATACAGTCGGTGTATAAATCAAGTTAAACTATCTGTGCGATTCGTCCTTTAATACCAAGGGCGGATCCACGAGAGGGAACGAGGGGAACTTTTCCCCCTCCCTAAAACGTTAAATTACCCCTTTCGAATTCTTTGAACAATTCGTTTACATTTTTCATTGAAGTGCCCCTTTTCAGAGAGAGTTGGTCCATATTACCTTTAAAACACTTGGTTCCCACCCTTAAACCGGCCTCGGTGGCGTCGTGGTAAGGTCATCGGTCTACAGGCTGGTAGGTACTGGGTTCGGATCCCGGTCGAGGCATGGGATTTTTAATCCAGATACCGACTCCAAACCCTGAGTGAGTGCGCCGCAAGGCTCAATGGGTAGGTGTAAACCACTTGCACTGACCAGTGATCCATAACTGGTTTAACAAAGGCCATGGTTTGTGCTATCCTGCCAGTGGGAAGCGCAAGTAAAAGATCCCTTGCTGCTAATCGGAAAGAGTAGCCTATGTAGTGGCGACAGCGGGTTTCCTCTCAAAATCTGTGTGGTCCTTAACCATATGTCCGACGCCACATAACCGTAAATAAACTGTGTTGAATGCGTCGTTAAATAAAACATTTCTTTCTTTTTTTCCCACCCTTAAATATTTCCTCGATCCGCCCTTTGAATACTTCTGGTTCTGACTCCATCCTGATGCATGCAAGGAAGCACGGACACAGAAATCACTGGCGGTTATTTTTTTTCTCTCTCTTCTTTGATTCCTCCCTGTTTGTCGCGCACAATGATTTCCGCGCGCGCGTGTCATTCACCGTTCATTAACAGCGGCGAGCCGTCCCCAGCCATAGAGCGCTCGGCGTATCACTGATCGCCAAGATGTCGAAGTGCGTTCTTCAACCATTAAAACTCCAATACATAATTAAGCTAGCACAAACCCACGTCGTCACGTGGAATCACGGCAATGGACAGGTGAATATAAAAGGTTGATAAGGTTGACTCGCAGGTCTTTGCAAGAAAACTCTGGAACACATAGAAGGGACTTTTTTCTCTCTTTCTCTAAACCAAACTCTCGCCAGTTTCGTTATTTGGGAACCAATAAGGCGCTACCTTGTGAGTGAGAAAAGGTGAGTTATTTAAAAAAATATATATCTCTTTCATTTTTTTTATTTTTTTTTCAGGTTACAGATTTCGTTCAACTGTGGATAACTTTGTGTGTATAATTTGTGTAGAAAATAGCACATGTTTGCTTGTTAGTTATGTAAATAACCGTTTAATGCATGATGTTGGGGTTTTTATTTAAAATGCATTTGAAATGAACATCTATTTTAAAGGTCAATTGATTTACGTTCGTTTTTTTTTATAGTTTTCATGCAGTGCTTTTAGATCGAGAGTGGTGTGGAGAGGAGGATATTATTTTTTTATTTATTTATTTATTCATTGATTCGGTCGGTCAGTTAGTCAGTCAGTTAATTTATTTAATTATTTACATTTGACGATTTGACACTTTATATACATGTTTAGAATGTAAAAGCATATATGTGCGTGCCTTCAATAACTGAAGTTTCGTTCCGTCTTTAACTGCATATATAAAAAAAGTCAGTACAAAAGTTTATTTAAATAATTAAAACGAAAGTGATATTATTCATCTTTGTCGTTTAGTAGAGTGTGTTATATAAATAGCAGGATGTACTTTTGGTGTACTTCACATACAACTGTTAACAAAATATTATTCACAAATGTATACGTTATATTATTTAACAATGAGCTTCTTATAATTGAGAATAAAATATATATACAAAATAATAGACAAAATTTGCCTCAAACTGTCTACGCTTTGCCATCATTGCACTTAGCCGTCTTTTAGTTGTCTTTATTTGCTTGTAAAAATAAAATTGAGAAAGAAGGAATGTTTGTTTGATTACCGAAATACTAGAGCTAAACATCTGGGGCGGAATTTACGAATTCCATTTCTTAAACGAGGTCTTTTAGCATTGTAAATATATGTAAAAACAGACTTTGAAAAATCGGCTCATGGTAATTTTGATGGTTTGTCTAAAGTGTTCGATGCCAACACGAATGGTTCTTCCGTTTAGATCTGGCAAGGTTTGTTTATGGTGACTGTTATCAATGGGGTGGAATAAACTCATTATTTTGGTTACACCATGCACTAGCGCAATGATAATAGAGAATCCGATTCATGAGTGTTTACAATGATTACAATTTGCTGAAACGTCTCTTTGACTCTTCGTTCTACGATAACTCTTCTGTCGATCTGATTTAAATATGTTTTCACAAACAAGACAACATCGTTGGCACCAGTGTTGCTGTACAGGTTGTACTCGGGGTGGGGGGGGGGACCCTCATGGGTCTGTTTAGGAAAATCGATCCTTTGGCAAGACAGGCGAATGCTTTACTACAGGACTACTACAAACTTTCATCCTATAGAACCACCAGCGAGTGTTTTGCCATACGACTAAAGGAAACTTTCTGAAGACAGCTTAACGAAGGAAGGAAATGTTTTATTTAACGACGCACTCAACACATTTTATTTCGGTTATATGGCGTCAGACATATGGTTAAGGACCACACTGGTATTGAGAGAGGAAACCCGCTGTCGCCACTTCATGGGCTACTCTTTTCGATTAGCAGCAAGGGCTCTTTTATACGCACCATCCCATAGACAGGATAGCACATACCACGGCTTGATGTATCATTCGTGGTGCACTGGCTGGAGCGAGAAATAGCCCAATGGGCCCACTGACGGGGATCGATCCCAAACCGACCGCGCATCAAGCGAGCGCTTTACCACTGGGTTACGTCTCGCTCACAGCTTAACGAGGAAAATATGTTGTTTTCCAACCTAGAAGGAAGACGTTACACTACACTCAAATACCTTTTTCCGGATGAGCGACCGAAACGGAACAAAAAACATCATCGATTCAACATCATGTGGCACGGCAAATAAACGCTCATAGAGATTAATCTGAAATAGCTCGCAGCAGAATTAGTACTGCTAATCATGGCCTAATGGTCGCTGTGTCAGCCAGCACGAAATACATCTAGTACCAGTGTCATTACTAAATTAAATTTTAAACTGATTATTATTAATGGTAAAATTATCCATTACGGGATAACGTTTTTTGCTCATTTGATACACAGAAAAAACCCACTTCAGTTATTTACGATCTTTGAAAAGAAAGAAAGGAATGTTTTATTTAACGACGCACTCAACACATTTTATTGTACGGTTATATGGCGTCAGACATATGGTTAAGGACCACATAGATTTTTGAGAGGAAATCCGCTGTCCCCACTACATGTGCTACTCTTTTCGATTAGCAGCAAGGGATCTTTTATTTGCGCTTCCCACAGGCAGGATAGCACAAACCATGGCCTTTGTTGAACCAGTTGCGGAGCACTCACTCGGGGTTTGGAGTCGGTATCTGGATTAAAAATCCCATGCCTCGACTGGGATCCGAACCCATTACCTACCAGCCTGTAGACCGATGGCCTAACCACGACGCCACCGAGGCCGGTCCATACGATCTTTGATGATAGAAACGGTGGGACACATTTCAGTGATGCAGCTTACGTCTAAGGTACAGTGGATCGTCGGATTGATGCCAATCAGTGGAAGGCATCGTGTATTGAATTCACCCAGTAGTACATCCCATTTGTGGATGCCAATGTTAACATTACTTAGAAAATGACCAAATGTTTGACATCCAGTAGCCGATGGTAAATAATCAATGTGCTCTAGTGGTGTCGTTAAACAAAACAAACTTGTTGATAGGAGTAGTTTATGTGGCTGAAGCATGTTTTCTGTCGTTTACTCTACGCCAACTGTATGTTAAATAAAAACATTGTTATAGTTTAATATTTAAAAAGACACAATGTCAACAAGTAGGATTAGAACCAACAACATCGATTGGCAGGGCGTTTAACAGTTCACGATGGGGGTTTTTTAAATCTTTTTATTCGTGAAACTCCATATTGCACATGTACATAAAATTTACAAATAAAAATAACACAAATATTCATACATATCCACTCACATACTCGGCTACGAGACTTCCGCTGAAATGTGAATCCAATTAACCAAATTCAGTCAAACAGTTGGCTCGGAATGTGCTAAAGTGTTGAAAAACAGTCCTATTCTTTCCTCGTGGTAAATATATTACAGTTTGATTCTTTAACGACACCATTAGAGCATATTGATATATCAATAATCGCCTTTTGGATGTCAGACATTTGGTCATTTCTGACACGAAGTCATGGTAGGTGAAACCCGCTACATTTTGTTTTCCATTAACAGTAAGGGATCGTTTATAGGCAATTTTCACAGGCAGGACACCACATACCATGGCCTTTGATATAGCAGTGGTATGGCACTGAGTGGGGCGTGATTCATCGGTAGTACGAACACGGCATAAAACACCGTTGTTCTATGTTGACGCATTGAATTATTATCCGTTCTAACTTCCAATCAGCGTTCGACGTCTAGACTGTTATATTCAACGTAGTATGTTCTGTCCATTCTTTGGAAAAGTGCCTATAAAAGATACACAAAATATTCTTTTGGAACATGTGTAGCTGAAGTAGGTTCTTTTTACGCCAATTTGTTACGCTCTGTTCTTGTCCCAGAGTTGTGTTGTGTGCCACTGGATAGGACCAGATCGGCGTACCTAAACATCAGTTGTATGTGAACGTGGAAATATTTTCTCAACTTATTAAGAAGTGGACGTTTGCCCTCATAAACACACTTCAGAGTGGTTATGTTTAAAATCCTACCGTAAAGCTTGCGAATCTCCGAGTGGTGTTTTGGCCAAGCCAGTCCTAGGATTGTGATGGTGTGATCTCACAGATTTGATGCAATAATCTACATTCTGATTCAGTAATGTTTTCTACATGCGTGAATAAGGTTCTCAGAGGATCGTAGAAACTGTTATTTTGTAGTGGGTAGGATGGCTGTTGGGCGGTGGTAGAGAACCTTAGTATTCTCGGAAGGGAAGATTTGGACTTTTGGTGTCCGAAAACGTGGTATCCAGACATCTGAAGTTAGATGTTTGATTTAATCTATGTTTATCTTTCATTGACCCAAAATTAAGCAATAAAATGTAATGTATAGGTAATTAAGTTCTCTCTGTCTTAAATGGGATGCATTCATGATCTGCACCAACAGCAACTCGTCGATGATAATTCTGAAAACCTGTTGACGTAAATTCCCATCACAGTACTACTAACTTAAATGTACAGTACGTCACATGTGATTAAATGTACTTCGCCTCAGAATAATTTGAGTAATATTTCTGTAAAATACTTACAGTTCCTTACTTGAAATAATATTCCAGATACACATCCGTGTGCACATTCTGACATCTCTTTGTTTACAGAAGTTGTAGAAAAGGATTTTGACGCCTGTACTGGCGGGCGCTAAACGAGTGGCAGTCCTCCTATAGATGACGCTCGCCGTTGTAGCGAAAGCACAGGCTGTATTTGTAGCAAAAGCACAGGCTGTATTTGTAGCAAAAGCACAGGCTGTATTTGTAGCGAAAGCACAGGCTGTATTTGTAGCAAAAGCACAGGCTGTATTTGTAGCAAAAGCACAGGCTGTATTTGTAGCAAAAGCACAGGCTGTAGTAATGCAACATGACAAATGCAAAAATAGTATAATACAATAGACTGGCAACTGTAGCGTTGTGTATCATATTATAACATCTTATATATAGCGTGGTTACTGGTACATGTGCAATATTTTGAAATATCTACGTTTCAAAATATCTTTAAGTACAGAATTAATAGTATCTATAAAAATACATATTTGTGTTTTTAAAAAAGAGACACTTTTGGAGACGTAAAGAGTTGTTTTAATTTAAGAATGTTTGGCCTAGTGCGGAAGTATTTGCTTATAAATAGAGAGACGGAGAGTCGTACCCTTGCGATTATATCATAACTTCGCTTTGAATGGGTATTGCGGCAGTTGTGTAAAGATATATGGTACCGAATAGGCTAATGACAGATCCGTTATCGCCACGGCTTCTATTACATACTTTTAACATTTTATATTGTTTTGGTGTATACCTGGTGAATAGATTAATACATTTTATCGTCATTTCACTCAAAAATATTCCATCCCTTTGAGGAGAAATATTAAATACCTTTAATCTATGAATGTTTATTTCATTATCTATGTACAAAGACAAGAGTATACTGAAGAATAAAACGCAAATAGTAATTTTAGTTTTCTTTAAATTTATTTTAAATTATTCAATTTGAATCTCACTAATAATTTTTTTGTCTGTTACAATAATGAATGTTTTGTGAATATTTGAAGTTCATTTTAACAGTCTATTTATGGAATAAACTAAGGGGGGAATATACATATATATGTTAAAATATTCCCGTTTCTTTTACTGTTCAGTATATATTAGTAAAATGAAATAAGAGGTTTATACCCCTGTTGTAATCGTGTAGGTGTAGCTGGCAAACAATTGTAATGCTTTTCTAACGGGAGGCAAAACAAACAGAATACGGAGACTTGAATAGGTTCCAGTGCCTCTACCATGGTACTAATATCAATACATTTTAAATATAATGCAGTCGTATTCTTTTTCCCATATGGTTAATGTAAAAGAAGGAAGGAAATGTTTTATTTAACGACGCACTCAACACATTTTATTTACGGTTATATGGCGTCGGACATATGGGCTACTTTTTTCGATCAGCAGCAAGGGATCTTTTATGACATAGACATAGACAGGATAGCACTTACTACGGTCTTTGATGTACCAGTCGTCGTGCACAGGCTGGAGCGAGAAATAGCCCAATGAGCCCACTGACGGGGATCAATCCCAAACCGACCGTGCATCAAGCGAGCGCTTTACCACTGGGCTACATAATATAAAAAAAGAAAACAAAGTAAGGTGATGAATAAAGGCTCTGAGGATAATAATAATAATTATATACATTAAGGCTTCTTACTGCCATTACTGGGATGTCAAAATTACTTTTTTTAACTGCTGCTAATAATTTTACAGTATGCAGTTATTCTGGGCCATGCAATATTTTTTCTATTTTATTATTCTTCTCTTTTTGTTCATGTCATCAATTTTAACTAAATGCCCGCGGTCTGAAAATCCCTTCATATGACATCAAGCTGGAGGTTACTTCTAAATCTGTTGTTTTTAGATTTAGATTTAAAATAAAAATAACTTAAGCTGAACTTGTCTTTAGCTAGAGGGAAATATTACATATAAATTCATGGTTTTGGTGAGAAATTGTAATTTCAAGCTGAAAGATAATTTCGTAAAACTACCACTACAATTAAAGGCATATTGCAATAATTAATATTCCCTTTTTTAAAACCATCTGTCCAGGTTAGGATCAAAGATTTTGTTGGGGGTGGGGGGGGGGGGGGGTATCACCAAATTCTAAGTGTGTTGAAGGGAAAATGAGCTAGGCCCTGTTCCACGAAGCGATCTTAGCACTAAGATCAACTTAGTGCATAAGATCGCTTTGTGAAACGTGTCTTTGAGCTCCCAAATGGAGTGGGATCAGTAGGGGAGTTCGCCGAAAAATTGTGAAATAAAGATACCTGAATAAGCGTTTTCAAGGCAATTTAGTGTTACATGTATTGTTGATGATGAACTTACAAAACACACAAAAATCAATAAGAGGGACACTTCAAACGGGCGAGGAGGTCATAGGACCCCGTGACCCCCACCCTCATCCCTTAATTTACCTATGTCTATCTGTGCTACCATGTCCTTAATAATAAAATGACGACGGCAAATTCAATTTCATAATTATTAAACCGGCGATTCCAGTGGTGGATTTAGAAGGGTGGGGATAATATATGACTAAGCCGTCTTACCCAAAGAGTTATTTCGACTTTTCGACTTTTCGTATCTAACAATGTAGGCCTGTTCTAGAAATTCGTATGATGTAATGGAATGAGTAGGGGGCGGCACTTATATTAATGTTCCATGAGCTGTATCTTTGTGATAAAAAATTAATGTTAATGGTTATGTGGGTATCGGGAAATACTTCCTCCTACAAAACCACCCATCCCATGCAGCCATATCTGGAACTGTCTCTGGATAGGATAGCTATAATTACCTGTTTGACGTATGATTGTCAACAATCTGAATACGAGCCCCATGCTTCACATAATAAACCTTTATTATTCATTTATTAGTTTCGGTTTCAGTTTAGCCAGGGTAGGAGGCGTACGTTATAATAGTGAGTGTGATAAATCAATCAGAAATCTTGACTGCTGTCTACGTTTTAATGGTTGGGTGTGTTGAATCAATCAGAAATTGTAACTATTATCTGCGTTATAATGGCTGCGTGTGTTGAATCAATCAGACATTTTAACTGTTGTTTAGCAATTGATAAATGGTATGCTTTTAGAATGTTTTTTGTTTGCCTATCGTCTCCTACACGAGTTCTTATGCTCACAGATGGGATCTTAGACAGCACACGTTGGTGTAGGCGTTTTTCCTCTCTCAAGTTTCCTTTATGTGCGCAAACTTCCGAACAATCCCGAGCCGGTGAAAACCTAGAACGAAATCCGTTGACGTCATTGCTTGATAAGGGTGTGTGTGGAATCAGATAACACCGAGTAAAGCATGTTGACTTCCCACAGAGAATGATCACTTCAACTTGCGGGGAAACCTGGCGGTCAGCTTGCGCACTTAACTCTTCAGTTATAGGTGTTCAACAAGGGTGCGGCGGGATCTAGCTAATGGCCCGAGGTTGTATGGATCGTAGGATCAAACTCCTTTAACTTCCCTAGTGATGTGTTTCCCCCATCCCAACCAGATTGATTAATCATAGGTCGTCGTATGTGCTGTCCTGTCTGTTGGAAAATGGATAATAAAGATCCCTAGCTGCGAATGGAAAAATTAATCTATAGTCCGTCCCATCATTCTATGAAGATGTTTTTGTTTTAATAATTTCACTTTGGTTTGATGTAAGACGAAACGTAAAAGTGTTTTGGAAATAACATAAATATTCTATTTTTGAGTGCTATTTACAAATTAATTGGCTCAGAACTAAATATGTTGTAGTAAATTCCATAGCATAAAAAGATGTTCTCAGTGGGACGGACTATAATGGTTATTCTCCGACGTCTGCGTATCACAAAATACCAAATGTTTGACATCCAATAGTTAATGGCTAATTAGTAAATGTCTTCTAGTGGTGCCATTAGATAAAATAAACTTTACTCCATTGAACAAGGGCGGTGCTATTTCTATTGACCTTTTCCTTCTTCTATTTGTGTTTTTCATTCATGGTGACAATAAATTCTAGGAGGCAGTAGGAGGTGTTCAGAAGTGTTTTTAGGTTATTAAAATAATGTAACATTCTTTCTTGTAGCTGAAATTATATTTTTGATCGTTATTTTTTAAGTGTTATCTTAACTGTTTCAACGTACTTTATCTTCAATCGAACAACATTGTGAGTGGGGGTGGGGGCTGAGTAGGGTTGGAACGTGGACACTAGGCTGAGAAAGGTCGTAGGTCATATTTAGGTGCTTGGGTTTATTATAATAATATTATGCTACCTTATGCCAAGTCGACATATATGATCAACGGTTGAATTTAGCGTATATATACATAATAATGTCCATGGAAAACTAATCCTTGATTTGGTATGTTTATTAAGTATTTAGTATGGTTATTAATCACTAAGTATATTTAATAATACTTTAGTATGTTTAATAAGCATTTACTTTGTTTACTAAACATTTATATGTTTAGTAACAATTAATATGTTTCATAAGCATTTAGCATGTTTAATAAGCATTTAGTATATTTAATAATAGTATATTTAAGAAGCATTTAAAATGTTTAATAAGTCTTTAGTATATTTAATAAGAATATAATATGTTTAATAAGCATTTAATATACTTAGTTAGCCTTTAGTGTGTATAGTAAGCATTTAATATGCTTAATACGAGTTTGTAGTAAGCATTTAGTATGCTTAATAAGCATTTAGTATGTTTAATCAGCATTTAGTATGTTTAATATGAATTTAGTATGTTTAACAGAAATTTATAATAAGTATTTAGCATGTTTAATAAGTCTTGTTTCCATTAACTTTGAGTTTATTGCACCGAGAAATATTAAAACTGGCTACACCTTTTTAAACAAACATTATCAACATATTAAACCTACATTTTCGACCCGCGTATCAAATGTCATTCATCACAGACGTCTTTTCATTTATAAAACACAATTTGGAATTTTTTTTTAATCATGGTGTAATCAGACATTATCAATGACTCACTACTGAAAGAATCAATAAAAAAAAACCTTCGTACATTGTTGTCGATAGAGAATATATATATTTATAATCAGGCAGATTTAATGTACTTCCATTTAATATGCCAAATTTAAACGATGAAATGTAGGTTGTACTGTACCACATGGAATACCAAAGGCGACAAGTTACCATGTGGCTACAAATACTATACGTAATATAATTGCACACATTTATTGTCAAGATAAAACATTTTTTACATTTATCAGTTATAGTACAACTGGAAGTATTGACTGCTATATTAAATGTTTGGAACATTTCTAACTTTAACCAGCCAAATGCTGTTTGTTAAAAGCACTCGATTTTTCTACTTAGAAGCAACCCCTTCCACATAAGACCTACCCCTCTCTCTCTCTCTCTCTCTCTCTCTCTCTCTCTCTCTCTCTCTCTCTCTCTCTCTCTCTCTCTCTCTCTCTCTCTCTCTCAGAGAGGCACAGAGAGAGACAGAGAGAGAGAGAGACAGACAGACAAAGACAGAGACCTCCCAGCCACTCCAATCTCTTCGCTAGCTATTCCACTGGAAAGGAGAATGAATCTTTGCAGACGATGTCATATACAATGTTGTTCTGACTGGTTCTTATCTCTGTTGCGCTGCTGCTGAAGAAGTTGAAACAGCTGGCACTCACTGATTGCGGAAATAAGTCGGCATGGTTGTGTTCCTGTCCAGACGACTCGTCCAGGGGACACGATTGTCGGTGTAACGACACCTCAGCACAATGTTCAATCAGCGGCTGTTAGACGTCTAACGTGGTATCTGCGCCATTTTGTCTAGAGCGTTAGAGAATATTAAAGTGTGTTTTGTTTAACTTCACCGAAGCACATTGGTTTATCAATCATCGGCTATTGGATGTAAAACATTTGGTAATTTTGACATATAGTCTTACAGAGCCTTTAGTATATTTAGTAAGCATCTTTCCTTTAGTGGCAAGGGATCGTTTACAAGCACCATTCCACAGACGGGATAACACATATCACAGGCTTTGATATACTAATCGTGGTGCACTGGCTGGAAGGAGAAATAGCAAAAACGGGTATTGAACCCAGACCGATCGCGCATTACCATTGGGCTACGTTACGCCCCAGAGCGCTGGAGAAATAAACCCATTATGGCCACACAAACTACGCTTGCAGGTTAGCAGCAAGGAATCTTTTATGTTTCCTAAAAGAGATGCTCTTTTGTTGTAAAGATATTCTGGCATCACCTGTAATATTATTAATTTAATCGCACCCCCGTGTAAAATGCATGCTGTATTCAACAGGTTTAGATGACAATTTCGGATGATGTACCTTCTGAGATGGGATCTTGTTTTCAAACGCATTAAAATATCTCATTTCATTGGAGCACTTTGTAGGATCAAAATCCGTGCCAAAACATGAGAAAATCGGTAATCTGTCACGTATCTGTTCACTTATTCTTAGTGTCAGCAAGAGTTCGAAAATCTGTATATGTCGTGTATTTTGAAACGTACTAATTTGTTTTTGTTTCTTTACATCAGGTTTATTTAAATGTTGTCATCATGATTGTGTCTTTGATAAATTGTTCTTTTAACCGGGCATTTCCTGGTTTGATGGAAAATAAAATCTGGTTCAAGCGAATGTCCATAAAAAGGGATCACTGAGATAAAAAATAGTTAACTTTCTACCCTTTGTTAACAGTAGGGTGGGATCAAGCTCTGTCAGTAGAACCTTCGCCTGAGATGCTTATGTCGAAACCGTCCTCGGTGGCGTCGTGGTTAAGCCATCGGACTACAGGCTGGTAGGTACAGGGTTCTTAGCCCGGTACCGGCTCCAACCCAGGGCGAGTTCTTAAGGGCTCGGTGGATAGGTGTAAGGCCGCTACACCATCTTCTTTCTCACTAACCACTAACCAACTAACAACTAACCCACTGTCCTGGACAGATAGCCCAGATAGCTGAGGTGTGTGCTCAGGACAGCGTGCTTGAACCTTAATTGGATATAATCACGAACATAAGTTGAAATGAAAATTATATCGAAGGATCGTACCTCCTCAGTGGACCTTTTTTCTGATTTGGTTTTTTTCCTGTTCCATCCAGTGCCGCACGATGGGTATATCAAAGGCCGTGGTATGTTATGTCGTGTCTGTGGGAAAGTGCATATAAAAGATACCTTGCTGCTAATGGAAAAAATGTAGCGTTTTTTTTTCTCTAAGACTGTATGATAGAATTAGTAAATGTTTAACACCCAATCACCGATAAAATGAAAGAAAATGAATATTTGTTTGACACCTCAAAACATTTAAAAAAACAAAAACCCAGCTATTTGGTGTCTAAGAAATGCTTATTTCGACATATAGCCGATGAATTACTAATCAACGAGTTCTAGTGGTGTCATTAAACAAAACAAAAATTTAACTATTAATTAGTCAACCCACCATTTGACGCATGCTTACAACCACTGAAGTTCTGAGTTCACTGTGAATTATGTTGAACACTGAAAGACGTCTGGGTGGGGTGCGGGTAGGGGGTGCATTAAGATTTTACAGTGACTGTATGGTGCTACAGTATATACGGCGGGAGAATGATAATAGCAGCATCGTGTAATCGCAATATCAACTAACCTTGAAATTGTATGCTAGGTGTAAAGATTTCGCCAGGAACCAGTCGGAACACATCGGATGCTCTCGTTCAAATGGGCTTCTAAGTCCGCTTCTTTAATCAACCGCTGAAGCGATTAGTTATTAACTAGTATAAGAGTTATTAACGCCGTTCATAAAATAAAATTAAAATATGTGTTTTTCATTAGACGCCGATGAAAATTTAATATGTTTTGAAATACATTTTTTATTTTATAAAACTACGCTAAAAAAAAAAACAAGCTTACATCACGTTCTCACTTGTATTCCGAGATATGTGCATTTAAAAATCGATCTTAGTATCTAAAAAGAGTCTTAAACCTATTGTACATTCTGTAACATACGACGAGTATTTAAGCGGTTTGAAAGAGACTCCATTGAAGGAAAAGTTGTTATCGCGATCGTAGTAAACACAGTCAAATAATCGAAATATTCCTTCAATTTTGCGATGTCTAGACATTGTACTTTAGCTGTGATTTAAAACCATGGGTTTTTTTTCAGTTTATGCTCCTTATCATGTTTATACAGTACCTTCGATTTAATTGAAAGGAAATATTTTATTGCACAAAGAACAAAAGGATTCGTCGCAGGTTTGCTTAGATATTACGAGCCCGTTACAGTCATATTCACAGGTATTACTATGTTGTTGTTTTTTTGTTGTTGTTTTTTGCTAAGTTTTATTGCCAGCCCCTTGTTTACAATTAGAACAACACATGCCAAGGGTAAAACATGGGTTGTGTACATAAATATAATAAAACAATATAATATAATATTTTAGGGTACTGGCTTGCAACAGGTATTACTAATTAATGCATACTACAATTTGCAGCACTTTCATTTCAACTTATGTTCGTTCTTATATCCAAGCACGCTGTCATGGGCACACACCTCAGCTATCTGGGCTGTGTGTCCAGGACAGTGGGTTAGTTGTTAGTTGGTTAGTGGTTAGTGGGAGGGAAGAGGGTGTAGTGGTCTTACACCTATCCATTGAGCCCTTAAGAACTCGCTCTGGGTTGGTCCTGGTACTGGGCTGCGAACCCTGTACCTACCAGCCTTTAGTTCGATGGCTTAAGCACTGCACCACCGAGGCCCACTCGTTGGTTGGTGAATCTATGAAGTATATCTGTGTTAACAATAAGAAAGCAATATATTGCAATGTATGAAAAAAAAGTAGTAAATCTTTAATAATGTTTGTTTCATTCTTCGCTGTAGGCCAACTACACCTTAGGTCTCCGGAAGTGAAAGCCGTTAGAAATGTAAGGCCTTTTGTGGTTTCTGTAAATTTGAGAGCTCCAAAAGGAGATAATTATCGTAAGGTGTAATACCTTTCTCGCACAGGACAGTGCGGTGTATAATCCCTTAAAATCGCTCTTGGTTAGATCCGGTACTGAGATAAGAATCCAACACCTAGCAGCTTCAAGGCCGATAGTTTAACAGTTATGTTATCGAGACCTGGGCTCTGTTCCACGAAGTGATTTTAGCCCTAAGATCACCTTAGGTGCATAGCTGCCTTATGTACTTAAGTTGATCTTAGGGCTAATATCGCTTCGTGTAACGGGCCCCAATTCTGTATGTATATAATTTGTATTCCGGGCAGGATATAGCTCAGTCGGTAGACCACCTGGTTGAGGTGTGTGTGTCGAAGCCTACTAGGATCGAACCTCCTCAGTGGACCTATTCTTTAACTGTGGAAGGTTTTTTCCCGTCCCAACCAGTGTTCATGGCATGTATATCAAAGATATATATGCTGTTCTGTCTGTGGGAAGTGCATATAAAATATCCTTTTCTGCTAAAGAAAACATGTTTGCCGTCCAATAGCCGATTTTTAATATATCAATGTGCTCTAGTGGTGTCTTTAAACAATACAAATTTTAACTGTATATCTGATATCTAACCGAAATATTCTTCTTCATTTTAACAAATAAAAATAACAGACAGAGATTTTTTTTCCACCAATTCTTCTGTTTGAACATTAATGTTTGTTGCGAACTAAAACAAACATTAAAAGACAATGTTCTACGTTCCTACTGAACGTTTTTAATGGCTTTCAATAAAACAGGGCATACGGCACCGGATGGGCCCCAAATTCCATATCCAAATTGCTTACTGCGACAATTGCTTTACGCAAATGCTTTAGCCAAGGCATTAGTTGAACGTGGTGTAAAATTACGCGTACATTAACATAGTGAACTCGAGCAAACAAACCTTTTACGGCGTCTTTACTTACTGTCAGCACGGCGTCGTGTCATCGATTCCGAGACACGATGGACGGATCAACAGCCGCGCGCTTCCTGGTGTTCGTTCGGGAACACAAATCAAGCGCTGAAACTGATAGTTAATAACGCTTAAACGTCAAACTAATAATGGATAAACGCAAAACGTGAAACTAATAGTGGATAAACGCAAAACGCGAAACTAATAGTTACTAACGATAAATGTGAAACTAATAGTGAATAAACGTTAAGCACGAAATTAATAGTTAATAAACGTTAAACCAATAACGTGATAATCGTGAAACTAATAGTGAATGAACGCTATACGTGAAATGAATAGTGAATAAACGCTAAACATGAAACCAATAGGTAGTAAACGCTAAAGAAACGTAAAACTAATAGTGAATAAACGTTAAACTAATAAAGTGCTAAATGTGGCTAAACTGAATATACGCTAAACATGAAACTAATAGTGAATAAACTCTAAACATGAAACTAATAGTGAATAAACGCTAAACATGAAACTAATAGTGAATAAACGCTAAACATGAAACTAATAGTGAATAACGCTGAAAGTGCAACTAATAGTTAATAAAGCTAAAGGTGAAAATAATCGCGAATAAACGTTAAACGTGAAACTAAGAGTGAATAACGCTAAACAGGAAATGCAGTGTGAATGTCCACAAGAACAGGGTTAGACAAACAAAGCAGGGGTCGAAATACTACCATCCCGACTGGTTTTTGCCATCTCGCATATTGGTTTGAGCCAATAATGTTTGGTCTGCCAGGTTTGATTCGGGCCGGCAAAATGTGTAGCTTACCGGACTGAATATCCGGCAGGAATTTCAGCTAATTTCGACCCCTGTATTATTATTATTTTCTTTTTTTTAAATACTTCGCTTTCTTATGGCACGGATCTGGAGCGGGATCACTTAAGGTTGTAGGATCGAAACCATGACTTGTATGTGTATGAGCTGTGAACCCTGTACCTATCAGCCTTATGTCCGATGGCTTAACTACGACGTCACCGAGGCCGGTGCTGCTAATAAAACTAGCGTGATTCGATCGTACGACGCAAGCACCTCAGACTGACGCTCTACCGCCTAAGCCAAAGGCCTACAAAACACGGGATATACAGAAATAAATATCCTATAGTCGCCTTTCTATATACTTTACAATCTCACAGTGCAGTGTGTGTGTGTGTGTGTGTGTGTGTGTGCGCGTGTGCGTGTGCGTGTGTGTGCGTGTGTGTGTGTGTGTGAATTAGGCCTCAGAGAATCAGTGCAATACCTTCAAAGGAATGCTCAAGGACGATGCTGATGTTTCTTAAGAGCCCTCTGTGAAATAGGCCCCACAGGAATAATACAAAGTTTTAGAAGACAGTGTACCATTAAAGGATCTGAACCTAGTCCTCACGGAATGGAAATTATTTTCGCATGTTGCATGTATGTTACTCATTACTTTAGGGGCGGGACATAGCCAAGTGGTAAAGCGATCGCTTGATGCGCGGTCGGTTTGGGATCGATCCCCGTCGGTGGGCCCATTGGGCAATTTCTCGTTCCAGCCAGCGCACCACGACCGGTATAGCAAAGGCCGTGGCATCTGCTAGCCTGTCTGTGAAATGGTGCATATAAAAGATCCCTTGTTACTAATGGAAACATGTTGCAGGTTTCCTCTCTAATACTATATGCAAAAATTACCAAATGTTTGACATCCAAAGGCGATGATTAATATATCAATGTGCTCTAGCGGTGTCGTTAAACAAAACAAACTTCATTACTTTAGTTTTCTTTCTTGTATTATGAATTTGGCTAGATCATGTCGGCTCCAATGAATCACTGTCAGATGTTTTGTTTTTAATAGATCTACCAACCTCCAAGACGTATACCCTTCGTACACTAGTCTTGTCTGTAGAAGGACTGTGTCACTCACACCACTGGTTTCACAAATCCAAACCTGCAGAAGACAGAAATCAGTGGATGTATATCAAAATACATGATGTGATGGCATGCGCTCATGAATCAATGTGAAGCAAAGTTGAAATTAAAGTTTGTTTTGTTTAACGGCACCACTAGAGTACATTGATTTATTAATCATGAGGCTATTGGATGTGAAACATTTGGTAATTTCGATATTTAGTCTTAGAGAGGAAATCCTATACATTTAGTTTTTCATCAGTAGCAAGGATCATCCTACAGACAGAATAACACATACCACGGATTTTGATATACCAGTTGTGGTGCATGGCTGGAGCGAGAGAGAAGTCACTGTGAAACAAGAAAGACATCTATACATGCTTGCTGAGTTGTTGCAAATTTGGATGTCGACGTTTCCAATCAACTGCATAGCAGAGACGAAACCTGCCAAACGAGGCTACCCTGCTTAGATATGGTAACCTTACAATCGCACTTGTTTTCGTGTTTTGAGACGCGACCCTGAAAATAGCCGCATCGCCGATGATTAGCCGTGTTTGCTTCGGCAAACAGTCCTTTGTGTTCCGTAATCCTTAGACGTCATTCTTAATGGGAGAATCCTCGGCGTGTTCCCACAAAAAGGTTTTTCCGAACGCAATATATGGCTTCCTTTAGACATCGATGTTGCAATCATTTGACGCTAAGCGGAAACTGGTTATGAGCATGATGGTAGCATTGACCTTTTTAGCCAGTAATCTTTTCACATGCTTGCCTCTCAAAGGGAAGCTATTCTGGCTTTTGTACCTCGTCAACAACAAGACATCCATTTTGGGGGCTTCTCATCAACGGTGCATTTTCGTAACCATTTTGGAAGCGTGGAAGGAAAACATCCATCATCTTTTATTAGTACAAAGTTGACGGGTGTTTTGTCGCTGTTGATTTTCTTTTGTTTTTGATTTGTTTTTGTCTTCATTCTTGTATGTTTTGTTGTTGTCTAGGTTGTTTTAGGGAGGGGGTTTGCGGATACCGTTCGGGATGGTGTATTGGGTTTTTCCCCCTTTGTTCTTGTATGACTGGTCATAATTATTTCGCTTATAGCACGTTGACACCATGTAGCCAGTACTTTGGTCTGCTTTCCTGATGAGTGCTGTCAAACTTACTTTCATTCATTCCATAATTAACAGATTCATTCATTCGTTCATAGATTCGTCCATTCGTTCATTAAATCATAGATCCATTCATTTATTCATTTATTCGACTAGACATGGCGCATTTGTTTAGTACAACCGACATTGCAGTGGGTAGTTTTTCACCACAATAAGGACCTTGGGCTGGCATGAGTGCTATCGCTGTATAACTGAATCCAAACCACCTTGGTTGGTTATATGGGTGTTTATTTAACGACATATTGATTGGGCTTGGTGTGTAGTATGATTGCTGGGAATAATTACAATGCAAGCGTAGTTAAAGTTAAAGTCTGTTTTGTTTAACGATACCACTAGACAACATTGATTGATTAATCATCGGCTATTGGATGTCAAACAGTTGGTAATTTTTGACCTGAAGTCTTAGAGAGGAAATCCGAATCATCTTTCCATTAGTAGCAAACGATCTTTTATATGCACCATCCCACAGACAGGATAGCACATACCACGGCCTTTGATATATCAGTCGTGGTGCACTGGCTGGAACGAAAATAGTCCAATGGGTCCACCGACGGGGATCGATACCACTCCGACAATATACAATCAGTATACAAGAATAGGTCCGTGCATTTATTAACAATAAAGGGTAGTTACGTAGCCCACTGGTAAAGCGCTCGCTTGATGCGCGGTCGGTCTGGGGTCGACCAGCTTCGGCGGGCTACCTCTCGTTCCAGCCAGTGCACCACGACTGGTATATCAAAGATCGTGGTATGTGCCATCCTGTGTATGGCATTGTGCATATAAAAGATCCCTTGCTACTAATGAAAACAAATGTAGCGGGTTTCCTTTCTAAGTAGGGCGGGACGTAGTTCAGTGGTACAGCGCTCACTTGATGCGCGGTCGGTCTGGGATCGATCTCCGTCAGTGGGCCCATTGGGCTATTTCTCGTTCCAGCCAGTGCACCACGACTGGTATATTAAAGGTCGTGGCCCTTGCTGCTAATCGAAAAGAGTAGCCCATGAAGTGGTTTCCTCTCAATAGCTATGTGGTCCTTAACCCTATGTCCGACGCCATATAACCGTAAATAAAATGTGTTGAGTGCGTCGTTAAATAAAACATTGACATTTCCTTCCTTCCTCTCTAAGACTACAGGTCAAAATTACAAAATGTTTGATATCCAACAGCTAATAAATCAATGTTTTCTAGTGGTGTCGTTAAGCAAAACAAACTTTATTAAAGGGACATTCCTGAATTTTCTGCAAGTTTTAAGATGTTATCGACTAACAGAGGCTTTTTCACGACTGTAATTACATATCAAATATATTTTTCTGTATAAAATATTAGTGGCTGTATATTAAACGTGTTTTTAATCGTTCTAATATTTGTAAAAGGTTAAATTTCATTTTATTTCCTAAAAACAATTTTTTCGTACGTACGAAATTATTTGAAGACAAAATCCAGTTTGGGTTTCTTACAAATATTAAGACGATCAGAAACACATTGAATATACAGATACTGATATTCTAAGCAAGAAAATATATTTAATATTTAAATTTAATCGTAGAAATATTTTATTTGTCGGAAACATCTTACAATGGAGCAAACTCGGGAATGTCTCTTTAACAATAATGGTTTCGTTAACATTATATGTTTTCCTATCAATATAACGCTCGAACTATTCTGTACGATTAGAACCCGAACTCACTCAGTATAGCCGATTTCTCGAATTTCTCTATTGTGTTGAGAAAATGAAAAGTATAATGATTTAGACTTGCAAGCCGACCATTAACAATGAAATACAAAACATATATAGAATACCATAATTATTCAAGAATACACAATATGAAATACATTACTTTTTTTGGAAAGCTGATTAATAAAAAACATTTATGAGTTACAAACTGATTTTTCCTGTGTACGAATGAAAACACCCGCGGTCGGCTTACAAAAAAATTAATACCGTAAATTGCTGTTTCATTACGATAAATGATAATTTCATTATTGATTTGTGCGCTAGAGAAAAAAAAAACATTTTATATTTATCGTATAACATAGCACGTAACATGTTACCAAGTGCATTAAAGCATTAAAATACAATCTCTGTAACTTGTTTAGAATTGACTGGTTTCTTTGATCACGTGTCATCCGTGTTCCTTTGCATGTTGCTGAATACTAGTGGTTGCTTAGCTTAGCTTAGTAACTGGTTTAACGTGTCCATATACCACTAGGGTTTCGAACACGCCTATCCCGAGTCCGGCCTCCGATAGGATCGGGGGTCTGACTCGGGACAGGGATAATAGTGGTTGCAAGTTGTCATTATCGGGACATCTACAACAATTAATTGGTCACAATCTGTTGGGTTTAATTTTTCATGGGATCCTAAAATTCGCGCTAAATGTCTCTGCGCGAATAGCGCGAAAATTAAGTTCCCGCGAAAATAAAGTATTTTACAGTATTCAACCTTCTTGTATGAAGATTTTAAAAACTACTTAAACAATAACGTTTACTGCATTCTTCAACACCAACGTAAAAGTAATAATAAGTCATTTTGGATTATTTTTTGCAAATTTAATTTTAAGGCTTAGAAGATATTCAGATAGAATATAACATGCAGTTATTAAAAGCTTAGATTCGAGATTTAGGTTTAGAGCATGGAATCACGCCATAGGCAGGCTGCTAAGGTTTAGCATTTCTTTCAAAGAATACATGCAGAGCCCTCAAAAGTACCCGGTCTCCGGCGGCAAATCGCCGCCTGAAACAGCTTTTGCCGCCGCCTACTTTTCGTTGATGGTAAAAAAAAAAAGTGCTTTCTCTTCTTTAATTTCTTCGATTTTTCAAATGTTTCTGGGAGACCCCCCGCTTTGCCCCCTGCTATCATCACTGTTGTAGCCTGCTACTTCTTAAACTATTGAGGGCGCTGTCCATGTATTAATTAGTAAGTAGTAGAAGTAGTAATAGTAGTAGTAGTAATAGTAGTAGTAGTAGTAGTAGTAGTAGTAGTAGTAGTAGTAGTAGTAGTAGTAGTAGTAGAGTAGAAGTAGTAGTAATAGTAGTAGTCGTCGTCGTAGTAGTAGTAGTAGTAGTAGTGGTAGTATTAGTATTAGTAGCGGTAGATGTAATATTACCATCATCATAATGTTTGACATCCAATAGCCGATGATTATTAAATCAATTTGTTTTAGTGGTGTTGCTAAACAAAAACACACTTTAACTTTTTAACTCTATGACTATATTTCTATAAACCAAATGTGTCATCTGTCTGCGTTTTGCGACGTGTTACAGTAACCAGGATTAAGACTATTTTTACTTTTTAACCTGATCTCGATAATACCGTATACGCTCAGTCGCACAATACAGAAAAAAGAAAGGAAACGGTAAAACCAGCAATATTCCTTGATTCCTTGTTCTTCTTTATTACAAAGGCTGGCTATAGCAATAGCTTTTGGCGGTGAACAAAGCACAGACGTTGATTGTGTCAGACCTTTCTCACTGTAAGGAAATGCTTAATCAAAAAACTGATCTGGACGTGTTCAAGAAGGAACGAAATCTTTTATTTAACGACGCACTCAACACATTTTATTTACGATCATATGGCGTCGGACATATGGTTAAGGACCACACAGATATTGAGAGAGGAAACCCACTGTCGGTATATCAAAGGCTGTGGTATGTGCTATCCTGTCTGTGGGATGGTGCATATAAAAGATCCCCTGATACTAATTGAAAATTGTAACGGGTTTCCTCTCTGAGAATATATGTCGCAATTACCGAATGTTTGGCATCCACTAGCCGATGATTAATAAATCAACATTATCTAGTGGTGTCGTTAAACAAAACAGACTGTTTCTTCTTATTATGGGCCGAATTTAAGATGCCTATCTTTCTTAAACGTAGGTGTTTAGGCATCTGTAAATGTATGTACTTACACGCGTGTAAGACATAAACAGGTGGTTAGGCATCTGTAAATGTATGTACTTACACGCGTGTAAGACATAAACAGGTGTTTAGGCATCTATAAATGTATGTAGTTACACGCGTGTAAGACATAAACAGGCTTTGTAAATCCGGCCGTTTACTATTAAGTACATCACAAACAGATACTTTCATTTACTGGTAGAATCATTTTTATTGGCAAATCTTATGAATGTAACTGCCCGTTTAAGTGCTCATTAGTTATCGCGTGTTTGTTTTCCACCCACGATTCTCTGATGACGAATAATTGGATACTATTTTGATGGAAAGGAAAGGAAATGTTTTATTTCACGACGCACTCAACACATTTTATTTACGGTTATATGGCGTCAGACATATGGTTAAGGACCACACAGATATTGAGAGAAGAAACCCGCTGTCGCCACTCTTTTCGATTAGCATGGGATCTTTTATATGCAACATTCCACAGACAGGGTAGTACACGGCCTTTGATATACCAGTCGTGATGCACTATTTTGATGGATGCGTGACGTAGACATTTCTGGCTTTTTTTCATTTATTTTCTATTTTTAACTTGGATTCTTTGGGAAGCCACTGTTTATGCCCATTAGCATCAATAATTTCGATATTTTCGTGTTAATTATCCAAACGATTGTGTGTGTGATATATTAATTCCTAGTTATTACAAATACATGTAAAGCTAACAACTTATGACACAATGATAATAATCCCTTTAAACTTATGAATAATGTATAACCTATTCAATCTGGAGTACAGACTGAGATTAATTAAACACCATCGGTGAAGACAAGAAACTTTATAAAAAGTAACCAAGTACGTGTATTTCACTTTCTTAAATGGTTTGAATGTGTAAAATTTGTTTGGTTTTGTACCTTTAGGTTGAAGCACGAACACAACAATCGATTACCGATATCTATTTATTAATTTGTAAGTGATGAAGACTCAGTGACCTACGCAAAGTTCATTAAGATTATTGTTATGACCGTTTTAGAAACTACGATGTGGTGTAGTTCAGTGGTAGAGCGCTCGCCTGATATGTGATGGATGTAAGGTCGACTGTCCTCCATAGACTCCCGTTTAACTAGTGCTTACGACTGGTACAACAAATCCGTGGTATGTACTGTCCTGACCGCGTGTGATGGTCATAAGGTCGACTGTCCCCAATAGACTCCCGTTCTAACTAGTGCTTATGATCGGTACACCAAATCCCGTGATATGTACTGTCCCGACCGCGTGTGATGGTCATAAGGTCGACTGCCCCCAATAGACCCCCGTTCTAACTAGTGCTTACGACTGGTACACCAAATCCCGTGGTATGTACTGTCCTGACTAAGTGTGATGGTCGTAAAGTCGATCGTTTCAATTAGTACCCATGATTCAATTCTGTTCAATTCATTGCCTAGTACAAAACAATCTGGTGTCAGCAGACAGAGATAACGATTACATAGCATCAATAACAACAACAGCAACAACACAATTAATAAAAATAACAATTTGAGTGTACAGGCCAGACGGAGACACACAATTTGTATTCCTATGTATAGCAATAAAATGGCTATATGATAAAAACGAAATGGTCAAAATACTTATAAATAATTAATTAAAACTGTATTGCCCCATTGATAGCCGGAACAAGAAGTTTACGTTTAGAAATTCAGCTTTCGATAAATGTTAATGCATGGTTAACAATTTTAATGTCGCCATTATTGTATAACATAATAAATATAAATTGTAAATTGCTATTTAGAGTAAGATAGTCGGACAGACCATATCGTAAAGTGTACACCAAACCCGGTGATATGTAATGTGATGACTATGGAGAAGGAAGAAATTTCTTTCTAATTAATGACGCTCTCAACACATTTTTAATTACGATAATATGGAAGGAAGGAAATGTCTTATTTAATGACGCACTCAACACATTTTATTTACGGTTATATGGCGTCGGACACGGTTATATGGCGTAAGACATACGGTTAAGGACGACACATGTAATGAGAGAGGAAACCCGCTGCCGCCACGAAATGGGCTAATCTATCCGATTAGCAGCAAAGGATCTTTTATACGCAGCACACCATAGACAAGATAGTACTTACAACGACCTTTGTGGAGCACTGGTTGGTACGCTAAATAGTCCAATGGGTCCACCGATGGGACTCGATCATAAACCAACCGCACATCACGCTAGTGCTTTACCACTGGGCTACGTCACGCCCTTGTCTAAATGGAGAATGCACATAAAAGATCCCTTGGTGATTTCCCGGTTGGGAAGCCTATGGGCAGCTAGCGTCTCTCTCTCTCTCTCTCTCTCTCTCTCTCTCTCTCTCTCTCTCTCTCTCTCTCTCTCTCTCTCTCTCTCTCTCTCTAATTTTTTTTTCGACAGAAACCTATTTGATATGTCTCCCTTTCCATCTATTCCGTATTGGCGATATTAAACTTGTAGATAATTATATCAAATATATACATGCAGCTAGGTTTAGCTAGGGTTCAAAATACTTTAAATTGAGGCTTCTGCGAAACTAATTCAGTTCTTAAATATTATGAACAATACTTGCTGCTCTGTATCATATTTTTAATATTTTGCTGCAGCCATTCTGTAAGTTTCGCGCGTGTACTTAATACTATATACAATCACTGCGTCACCAAGCAACAGTGGGCTTGCATGTAATAGAGATTTGTTCTGTTTGGCAGTGATCGGTTAAAATTATTGTATATAAATAAATCCTGCTTGTGATATTCGTTATTGCAATTGCAGGAGAGATCATTTTTCTTTTGCCCGAAAGCAATATTCTCTGTGTAAATAATTCAGCAAACTAACAATTCTTTCATCGCACACGGCAACCGTCATATCGCATGGTATTAATTTGACTTCCATATCTGGAAACGAATCGCAGTACAAATTATCTCATTTTTTCGCAGACTCTAGGGAATTTTGTTTCATTTCTCAAATTAGTTTAATAGCATTAAATGTATTGCCGCTATTTATGTTAGGAGGAAAAATCAGAAGCATGAGTTGATATAGATATCTTAGATATTTGGAGGTGGAAGTTGGGAACTTCAAAGTATCTTGTTCTAAGTGGCAAAGCGTTGTCTGGTATACCTGGATTCTTGATATATTGTTAACCATTCCGCACTTGAAAATACCATTTTAAAAGAAAAAGAGGGGGACACAGAGGAAGAGAGAGAGAGAGAGAGAGAGAGAGAGAGAGAGAGAGAGAGAGAGAGAGAGAGAGAGAGAGAGAGAGAGAGAGAGAGAGAGAGAGAGAGAGAGAGAGAGAGAGAGATAGATTGAGAAAGAGAGAAATTAAGCCCGTTGCTGTCAACATACTACTTAAAATTTATTTACTGTTAACTTGTCATGCAATCGGTAGAAATTGGTATCTGCGCATCACATAAATTAAACACAAAAAGGGGCAAGATTTAACTCGGTTGAACGTTCGCTTGAGGTGCTTGCGTCGCAGGATCGAACCCCCTCGGTGGATCCATTAAACTGATTGGGATTTTTCTCGTTCCAACCAGTGTTTTCCTCTCTGTGGAAAAGTGTATATAAAAAATCCCTTGCTGCTAATGGAAAAAGGTTGCGGGTTTCCTCTGGTGACTACGTGTTAGAATTACCAAATGTTTGACATCAAATAGCCGGCGATTAATTAATCAATGTGCTGTGATAGTGTCGTTAAACAAAACAAACTTTAACAAACATAAAAATACATAGCTTGACAGACATTATTATGTATGCTCTATATGTCATCGCAAGCTTTCGGCAGACGTCACTTTCTGCCGTCTCACTAATACTCGCAACAATTACGTAAATAAATGTCGCTGTAACAATTACGAAATATCGCCAGCTAATTTTCTTTAATAAATAATTGGCAAGAAATTTATTTCACTCTCTCTCTCTCTCTTAACAGCCGTCTATCCATGCAGTGTTTCAATCTTTCCCAGTTAATCTGACTTCCTTGTGAGATTCGATTTGCCTTTTTGACGGCATTAGCTCTAATCCCTGAGGAAACTATACAGTGCCATGATGTCTGTGTTCTGCAGCCACACATTTTCAAAACAGACTGCATTGCTGATCCGTGTACTTCACGCCTCATCCCAATTAACCCGTTGTATCTGAATTGTGTCTCGGCTATTTCCATATGAATACGTGCAGTTGTTCTGGAACATAATTATATAGGCGTCAGGAGCGCGTGAGAGGGCAACTCTAAAGATACTGCAATCTCTCCTTTCTCCCCCCCCCCCCCCACCACTCCCACACACCTCACCATAACCACCGTTGAATGGCGAAGTAATAATAGAAATACTAGTCTTGAATAATAAAAAGTATTATGTCACTATTATTTTGAAAGTAGCATGCAAGTGTTTGTTAACTATACATAGCCCTAACAATAATTGTACAGTGGCAGAACCACACACACTCAAACACATACACACACACACACACACACACACACACAGAGAGAGAGAGAGAGAGAGAGAGAGAGAGAGAGAGAGAGAGAGAGAGACACACACACACACACACACACACATATACTGACACATACACACACACTGACACACACACACACCATGACACATACACTCACACTGACACATACACACACACATACACACACACACACAGACACGCGCGCACACACACACACACATACAGAGACACATACAGACACACACATAAACACACATACACACACACAGAGACACACACACACACACACACACACAGAGACACTCACACACAAACACACACACAGAGACACACATACACACACCTACACATATAGACACACATACACATACACACACATGCAGACACACGCAATCACGCACACACGCACACCGAGAGGAACACACACATACACGCCCTTGTTATCACCTGAATCGACTCATCTGTTCAATATATCTACGAACATGTCTTCGATCGCTTCGTGGACATACACGCTATTAATACGTCCTCAGATTAGTTGGATATGTTTCTTTGTCACTTTTGGTCCTAATCTTCTTTGATTAAACAATGCGCTGGGGAAATTAAAACAAGCTGTACTTCCCTTACGTAATTACATACAATTAAAGGGATATTCCTGAGTTTGATGCAATGTTTAAGATGTTATCGACTAACAGACATTTTTAACGATTGTAATTATATATCACATATATTTTTCTGCATTAAATGTTAGTAGCTGTATATTAAACGTGTTTCTGTTCGTTATAATATTTGTACTAGGTTAAATTTAATTTAATTTCCTAAATTATAATTTACGAAATTATTTAAAGACAAAATCCAGTTTGGACTTCATAAAAACATTAAGGTGACCAGAAACACATTAAATATACAGACACTAATATTCTAAACAAGAAAATATATTTAATGTGTAAGTTCAATCGTAGAAATATTTTATTAGTCGAAAACATCTTACAGTGCACCCCTGCGCGTGCTGTAACCTCACCGTGGTGCAGGGGTGTAACATTCTCTTTGAGAATGGCCAATACAGCACAAACTAAAGTTTAGAGTAAAATTCGGTGTCCGTAAAATTCTGTGATATTTGTATTTGTATTTTTGCACAGTTCTTTACACTGTTTTTGTTTAAACCTTGAATTTTTATATTGATGTTGATCATCACTTTATTTATTTGCATTACCATAGTTTGACACCCAATAGCAGATGTATTTTTCGTGCTGGGGTGTCGTTAAACATTCATTCATTGCTTGCTTGATTGCTTACAGTGCAGCAAACTCACGAATGTTCCTTTTAGGACAATGCGTTTCGTGGTTTATCAGGACAAGTCATTTGGCTAACACTGATGTTGCGCTACCGTTATATGCAAAGCACTTAAAATAGCTAATATCTTTCTCCAACATTTCAATACATTTCTGGATTAAGGTAACATTACTTAATCAGTTATGTCATCTGTACGCACTGATTGTGCTAGGCACATAACAACAATATTTTAACATCCAGAATGTTTGGAGGGTGTTTAACACTCTTATCGAAAGGGGATGTAATACAAACTAACTAGCTTTAGTCTTCGACAAATACTAGTATATTGAACGTCATTGAAAATGCGTTACCCATTTTTCAGTTGATATCGATAAAACCATTGAATAAAATAATCGGTTATATCATACGAATATTGACATATGTGCGAATGCATAAATAACCCTAATCTTTGTATACAATAACCGGCCTCGGTGGTGTCGTGCTTAAGCCATCGAACAAGAGGCTGGTAGGTACAGGGTTCGCAGCCCGGTGCCGGCTCCCACTCAGAGCGAGTTTTAACGACTCAATAGGTAGGTGTAAGACCACTACACGCTCTCTTCTCTCGCCAACCACTAACCAACTAACAACTAACCCACTTTCCTGGATAGACAGTCCAGATAGCTGAGGTGTGTGCCCATGACAGCGTGCTTGAAGCTTAATTGAGTATAAGCACGGAAATAAGTTGAAATGAAATGAAATGTATACAATCGTGGGTTATTTATTGCCTACTAGAATACATCCAATTACACATCAGTTAAAGGGACATTTCTGAGTTTGCTGCAATTTTTAAGATGTTATCGACTAACAGACTTTTTAACGATTGTAATTACATATCAAATATATTTTTCTGCATAAAATATTAGTGGTTGTATATTAGACGTGTTTCTGATTGTTCTAATATTTGTACTAGGTTAAATTTCATTTTATTTCCTAAAATATTTTTTGTACGAAATTATTTGAAGACAAAGTCCAGTTTGGGCTTCTTACAAATATTAAGACGACCAGAAACACATTCAATATACAGACACTGATGCTCTAAACAAGAAAATATATTTAATATGTTTAATTGTAGAAATATTTTATTAGTCGGAAACACCTTACAATGCAGGAAACTCAGGAATGTCCCTTTAAAAACATTAGTATAACCAGAAACACACTGAATATACAGACACTGATATTCCAAATATGAAAATTTATTTAATGTGCAACGTCAGTCATTAAGAAGTCTATTAATCGGAAACATTTTATTGTAGAAATATTTTATTAGTCGGAAGTATCTTACAATGCTCAAGAATGTCCCTTTAAATGTATTTTTGTTTCTTCTCATATCGTTTTTACAACTACGAATCTCAGAGTTGTTATTTCAATGGAGTTCAGTACATTATGAGAGGGTGACTACCTGGAAAGACTTTTGGAATAGAGAAGGAAAGGTATATTTGTTTAACGACACCTCGCCACATTTTAAACTATGGAAATGCAGCCATGATTCATTGTCAGATGCTTTGTGTACACGATATATGGTTTCAACTCCGTCTGGAGGAGGATTGCCATTATTTAGCGCGCCTGTATAGACGACAAAACCCTTTCTACAGAACGTTTGGTTTGTTTATCGACACCACTAGAGCTCATTTGTTTATTAATCATCGGTTATTGGATGTCAAACATTTTGTTAATTTTGACATATAGTCTTAGAGAGGAAACCCGCGACATTTTTCCTTTAGTAGCAAGGGATCTTTTATATGCATCATCCCACAGACAGGATCGCACATACCATGGCCTTTGATATACCAGTCGTGGTGCACTGGTTGGAACGAGAAATAGCCCACTGGGCCCACCGACGGGGGTCGATCCTAGACCGACCGCGCATCATGCCCATAATTCACAACCGTAGCGAAATTGTCATATACTACAAATAACGTAAATGTACTTAGTATTGGTCTGGCGTATGGTATTCATCGTCACTGGTAAACCCATCGTATAAAATGTAAACAAGTTATCATACGAATATCGACATATGCGCGAATGCATAGCTAACATAATATGTATACTTTATTCATAACTGTCTCCTGCCATAACTTATGGTATATCACACAATAATCTACAGATGCATTAATGCGACATTTATTCATAACTATCTCCTGGCATAGCCTGGGGTGTCGATCAACTTGGTTTTCTGATGGATTTTATAAAACAAATGGTGTTTTTTTGTTGTTGGTTTTTGTTTTGTTGGGGGTTTCCCCCTCCCCCCCCCCCCCTCCTAATCAATATCCCACTACTGGTACACAAATATTTATTGACATGTGCCGCAGATAAAAAAGAAGTTTGTTTTATTTAACGACACCACTAGAGCACACTGAGTTAATCATCGGCTATTGGATGTCAAACATTTGGTAACCTTGACATTTAGTCTTGGAGAGAAAACCCGATACATCTTTCCATTGGTAGCAAGTGATTTTTTTTTTATGCACCATCCCAGAGACGATAGCACATACCATGGTCTTTAATATACCTCTATATGTCTCTCTCTATGTCTGTCTCAGGGGCGGGACGTAGCCCAGTGGTAAAGCGCTTGCTTGATGCGCGGTCGGTTTGTGGCAGTGGGCCCAATGGGCTATTCTCGCTCCAGCCAGTGCACCACGACTGATACATCAAAGGCCGTGGTATGTGCTATCCTGTCTATGGGAAGGTGCATATAAAAGATCCCTTGCTGGTAATTGAAAAGAGTAGCCCATGAAGTGGCGACAGCGGGTTTCCTCCCTCAATATTTGTGTGGTCCTTAACAATATGTCCGACGCCATATAACCATAAATAAAATGTGTTGAGTGCGTCGTTAAATAAACCATTTCCTTCTCTCTCTGTCCGTTGCTCTGTGTCTGTCTCTCGCGCACGCACACATACACAGTAGTCAAAATTATTCAATGTTGAACTTAGACACCAAATAATTATGTATACATGTAGGTTGACATGTACCAAGAAGCCATGCCATGGCAATTGTTCTTTTAACAATACGCTAGATGGTGTCGTGCGGCGGTTGAGGGGTTAATGACCATTAGCAACATCTTAGCCGATTACAGATTTTCCACTAACTAACCTCGGATGTGTGAAGCGAAATAATATGCTGTTGTTTTACTCGGAGCACTTCCGATATATACTGAACAAGAAAAGAAACACGAATATTAATTTAGGTTTCTGTTTAACCGGCCTCGGTGGTGTCGTGGTTAAGCCATCTGATATGAGGCTGGTAGGTACTGGGTTCGCAGCCCGGTGCCGGCTCCAACCCAGAGCGAGTTTTAACGACGCAGTGGGTAGGTGTAAGACCACTACGCCCCCTTCTTTGTCACTAACAACTAACTCACTGTCCTGGACAGATAGCCCAGATAGCTGAGGTGTGTGTGTGCCCAGGACAGCGTGCTTGAACCTTAATTGGATATAAGCCACCACCCAGGACGAGTTGTAACTGCTCTGTTTGTATTTTTTTTGGTAAAATACATGACAGAGTGGGCAGGTAGACATTGTGTTTTTCATTAGTAAAACCGTTTATGTTTTTTTCTGTCCCGCGACTGTCAAACGCCGTGGTATGTGGCCGTGTCAAAGGCCGTGGTATGTGGCCGTGTCAAAGGCCGTGGTATGTGGCCGTGTCAAAGGTCGTGGTATGTGGCCGTGTCAAAGGCTGTGGTATGTGGCCGTGTCAAAGGCCGTGGTATGTGGCCGTGTCAAAGGCCATTTCTACTAATTGATCAATTTTCAGGTTTCCTTTGAAGACCACCAAATATCTCACACCCAGTATCCGGTGACTAATTAATAAATGTGCTCTAGAAGTGGTGTCTTTGAAACAATATTTAAGTTTAACTTTGAATTAGCAGAAATACTGAAGATGATAGATGCGCTTTAATTAATACACAAATGTTTATTAATTAAAGGCGATGTGATATGTGTTGAGTTGCAACTCCAGGGCCGTACCAAAAGGGTAGGACAGGGAGCAGACCCCTCCCCCAAATGCCCACAAAAGTGTCCTTTTTAACAATATTTTCTTGGGTTTATTTTACTTTTTGTCTTGCGGGAAAACCCTATATTGCTATGACCCCGTAATCTTTGAGGTTTTTTTTTTTTTTTCAATTTTTAACTAGGAAAGGCCCTGGATGTCTACAAATTGCATTAATTTATACAGTACACACAGCGCTGCATTAAGGACACTAAATGTACTTAACGCTGTGATTGATGCTCTCTTTTTTTATTGCGCATTTTTGTCTGCAGGCAGAATCAGTTGTAGAAATTATCGTAGTGAAAAACGCAAGACTTCCTCTCACTGGTGCCATGCAGGGGCATTCTCAAAGCGAAACTCCTTGACGCATTTGTCGTAAACGATCCATCGCGTCTGATGACACATTAGTGATCCAGTATGTCTGAACAAGATCATACGGCTAGAAAGAAAAGAGTAAAAAAACAAACGTTCGCCAGGCTGGTTAATCGAAATGACTACATCGGAGACCAGTCTAATAGTTTACGAACGTTAGCGTCTCTCGCTTTTGCTGAACACGTACCATACTTTCTTGAATACGATATTGTTCATATTTTGAATGTCGAAACGCTTTCTGGCCCATGGGGGAGAATTGGGAAGGTGGGTGAACCCACATAACATTATTTATTAATTATATATAATTAATTATCAATGCTGAATAGTTTGCTGGAGAGAATGCTTCTATTTGGAAGTGGTGGGTGGAGGGCGGGGGTGGGGTTTTCATATATTAGTGACGATCAAAGCTGGCACTCAAAGGGTATGAGTTCCTTAGAGAGTTGTATTATTGAGACATGATATTCCGGAAGATTCTTGAATAGTTGAAGTGTTGGAATAGAAACATAAAAGGAAAGGAATATTTGTTTTACGACAATCTGCTTATTTGAAACTAGAGCTGTTTGGTGTGTACCATATAGCTATTTTGACGCTTGGTTGAGAGAGAGAGAGAGAAAGAGAGAGAGAGAGAGAGAGAGAGAGAGAGAGAGAGAGAGAGAGAGAGAGAGAGAGAGAGAGATGGACATATAGACAGACATACATAACAGACAGAAAGAGATAATCAGAAGGGGGGGAGAGAGAGAGAGAGAGAGAGAGAGAGGGGGGGGGGGGGGTAAAAACCATGGCCGTAACATAGGCTACTTCTGGCCGATAAAGCAACAAGGGATCTTTTTATGCATTTTCCCATAGACCGGACAGTACATACCACGGCCTTTGATGTACCAGTTGTAAAAAGGATTGCAACGGGGGACACACCATGTCTGTTCATGACGATCAGTTTTGCGACACGTCCTTATATCAGTCGAAGTTACTTAAGGAGTGCTTGAGGCATGCTATTCCGTAAAATGCTATACTTGTAGATGTTTTTAGATTGGAAAAGCGAAATGAGTTAATGTGCCTACATCAGATAGTGAGTTCAAAGCACATCGGTGTTGTTGAAATTGTCTTTTGATCAACGACCTTTAGGCTTTTACGAGTATTATTGACCATTTCAAATCAGTACTCTGACCTTCACGTGTGGAAAACAACATAAAGAACAGTGGTCGCTAATATATGTACTAATCACAGTCAAACGAAATTTCATGCGTTCCTATATTCTCAGACGTGTTCAGAATTAGCTGCTGTACTTCAATCCCGAATTACACCCCCTCAAAACATTTATATCTGACCTTTCTGTACTACTATGTGGAATATAGTTTTGGGTACCAGTGGTTTATTAATAAACCAAAACACGTCATTTATAGTGTCAAAATTAGCACAATAGAGAAATTAATTTAAACATTTGATTACAGTTGAAAACACTGCAGTGTATTTGAAAAAAGAAAAGGAAAGACAATGTTTTATTTAATGGTGCACTCAACACATTTTATTTTACGGTTATATGGCGTCGGACATTTGGTTAAGGACTACACAGATATTGAGAGGAAACCCGCTGTTGGCTCTTCGTGCGTTACTATTTTCGATTAACAACAAGGGATCTTTTATGTGCACCATCCCATAGACAGGATAGCACATACCACATCATTTGCTATACCAGTCGTGGTGCACTGGTTGGAGCGAGAAATAGCCCAATGGGCCCAATGACGGGGATCGATCCCAAACCGACCACGCATCAAGCGAGGGCTTTACCACTGGGCTACGTCTCGCCTCCTGTATTTGAAAAAAATAATGGTAATTGACGGAGTTTGTGTGTGTGTTTGTGTGTTTGCGTGTGTGTGTGTGTGTGTGTGTGTGTGTATGTGTGTGTGTCTGTGTGTGTGTGTGTGTGTATATATATATATATATATATATATATATATATATATATATATATATATATATATATATATATTTACATGTATAGCCTATATATTAACGTCGTAAAGTGTTTAATAACTGAAAAAAACAAACATGAAAAAGTCGATTACAACAAGGGTCGAAATTACAATAGGGATTGTAACATTGCTTATATATTTACGATCGGTTCATTATATGTATATGGGGATTCCAGCGGCTCATGGGCGATTTTAACCGGGCGGCGGCCGCGAGTCTCTACCGTGACCCACACGTGCAAACACACAGGGCTATAATTCATCACAACAAAATCGATTTTAAAAGCATCCCTATGTGCCTTATCTCGTCCACACAAATCGTTTACACGGAAAACGGATCTTAATAGCTTTATCGATTTTATATTTTACAGTAAATTTAGTTTACGTGTCTACTCTGTGAAGTGAAGAAAAGACGGAAGAGATTTATGATGATGCATTTCGTAATCCGACATCTTTAGATCTGTATATATTGACAGCTGAACGTAAATAATCTTCACTTTGATCATTTCGTAATCCGTGCATCTTTAAAACTGGGGGCGGCATTTAGCTTAATCGGTAGAGCCTCGTTTTCGAATAAAGTTTACGATGCTATTTTAGCATAGGTACTTTATAAGAAGCTAAATGCGGCTCTTACGTGAAAGCAAATGTAGAAAGAAAACATGTTTTGTTCGTTATTGGATATACAAGGTATACAGTAAAACAGATTTAAACCATATAGCTCGTATAGTTAACAATTTTATTACAACGTTGACCTTTCAAAATAGCAAGAGAGTCGTTAAACAAGCATTTCTGTAGACATCAGTTTGGACGATTTAATTTTCTCACAGACAAGTTGGTGAGAACATCATGCTCTATTTATGGTCGTACATGGCAATAACAAACATATGATGATAACTCAAAAGCCACAATCAAATAAGCACAGTGGAAATTGATTGTTCTTTGACAGATAGGTTATCCTGCCAATAAGGTACTTGCAAGCGTTTTAGATAGAATTTGTTTTAAACCTGGTTTTTGAGGGTGTGCAAGAAATAGAATGCTAAATTCATGTCCTTTTGATATTTAGGCACCGTTCCACAAAGCGATCGTAGCCTTAAGATCACCTTAAGTGCATAAGGTAGTTATGCACTTAAGATGATTTTAGGGCTAAGATCGTTTCGTGGAACGGGCAACAGGCTTACTATACGTTTAGCCAGCCGTTTTCCGCTAAGCGTTTGCAAACTATTTTGACTGGTTTCCGAAGTGGTCATTCGGTTTAAAGTGCGGCGTAAAAACCGGTCTAGCAAACGTTAGCGACAAACATCTGGCTGAACTAAACCCAGCTATCTTACAACTGGCTGTCGCTCGTTAGATACGTTTTTAAAACAACTCGTTGAAAAACAAAATGGTATCCAACAGTCACTCGTGCAGTATTCTTCATTTATTACACACCAGTGTAAGATATTGCTCATGTCATAACAATCACTCGGTATCTAATTAGTGTAATATTGGCGTGACGTGAGCGTGACGTAGATCACTTGCTGACCCAATTCGTGAAAAATAACGTGTAGTACGTCTCGACAACTCACTTCTGCGTTGCAGATTGTTTGCAGTTGGTTTGTAATAAATAAATATTAAAGTAGCTTGCCTGTCATACCATTTTTATGAAACTCGCGAATAGTGTTGGTATCTGACTCGCTTTCAACATACCAAAACTGTTTACTCATTTCATAAAAATGGTATGAAAGGCAATCTCGTTTAGTGTTCTATATTTACATCCAACATTATCGGACTTTCAACACTTACTCCGACAGTAAGTAAATATTCGTCTAATACAACATCGCGTTCTGGTTGAGAGCTCGTGTTGTACATAATTTACAGTTCGAATGCTGCACTTAAAATAAATGTTCATTAGTCCTGAAGATCAGACAATGTATCTTTTGTAACTGACGGCGAGAGATTGCAGATGGCGTCATTCTTTACATGGACGACTCGGTATGTAGTTCAGTCGAGGAGAATACTAGTTCGTCTGAGGTGCGAAATGGTCGCAGGATCGATTGCACTCGGTGGATCTGAAAAATGTTTTCTCATTCCAACCATTACCCAAAAGCTTACAAATCTGACGACAAAACCGTCATCCTATAATCAAAACCATATCACTGCACAATGCAGAGTTGAAAATAGTGACTGAATCCATGAATCTCTATCTAGTGCCTCATCTATATCAAACACCATATATGTCGTTCTGTCTATGGGAATTGCAGTTTATAAAAAATATCTCATGCTGCTATTAAGTAAAAGTCGACTATATGGCGAGGGCGAGATTCTTGTCTTAAGCTGTATCCTAACCGGACGCGAGCGATTATTTTAGAAATTATTGCCGTGTCCTAATCGCACGCGTACGTTATATATTTGGTATACTATTAGCAGTAAATCTTAAGGCAGGTATTATTTGTACTTGTAAAATGCAGGAAATTGCATTTAAAGACATCTAGTTTTCAAACTTTTACGAGGGAGCATACCTCGAACCCCTCAGAAACTTTGCGTTGCGCCCTCGATCTGAATCAGCCCCCCTCCCCCAATGTCTACTTGCTTCAGCCGTGCGTGATAATTCGAAAGGAAACCCATTGCCGCCACTCCATGAACTACTCTTTTCGATTAGCAGCAAGGAATACTTTATATGCGCTATCCCACAGACATAATAGTACATATCACGGCTTTTGTTACACTATCTGTGGAATACTGGCTGAAGCAAGAAATAATTAAATGGCCCCACCGATGGGGATCGATTCTAGATGAATTGTGCATCAGTCGTGCAGTTTATCAATAGGCTACGCTCACCACCACCACTCACCCCCACCCCCATCTCCCACCCTCATCCCTCGAAGAAACATAGCCGTGAATTACAAGACGCTGAGGTGTCCTTTTCTTTAACTCTAAAGAGCTCCATGTACAAATGACAATAATTGGAAGATAAAAGTTCCCAAACTGCGGGTAATTTAACATGACATCTCCTAAAATGCGGACATGCGTACTCCTTCCTTTTATCAAGACTGATCCGTGTTATTTGTCTGCACGTTAACAAATATTCTTTTGTTATCGATTTATTTGACCTTCTCGGTTATCGACAGTAATGTTTTAAGTCACAGTTGTTATTTAGCTAATTCGTACGGCAAATTGACACTGATAATACCATCAGATGTGGTTGATCAGAAAGCTATAAAAAAGAACTAGTGGTATCTCTATCGAAGACTCCTATTAGTGTTGTGTTAAAGTACATAGGCTGTGAATGTTTAGAATAAATGTGTGATGACACCCCAGCACGTTCTAAATGTGAGGGATTTTTTTAATTAAAAACAAAAGTAAACAAATACACGTTTACCGGCTTAAAAAAAAAGTGCTTGTTTTGCAGCAAACTCTGCACGTTTTAATCAGTTGTTGTTAGGTGTCAAACGTTTTGTTTTAATAACAAGAGTTATCGACCTTGATACTAATATGTGCAAGGTTCCCATCCCAGTGGCGGCTGTCTAAAGTGACTGAGGTGGTGTGGGGTGAGTGAAAAACAATAAGAAGATTGTGACATAGTATGTCCCACCACTCTAGTTACGGTGTTTTATTTGATATTTTAACAGAATTGTTCTTTCCTTTCCCCGAAAAAAAAGAAGACTTCTAGCGTCTGTCAGACAAAAGTAGATTATGTGATTTCATTTCACTAACCATTACTTGTGTTTCTGTACTATTTTCACTTCTTGCTCAGAAAAACACTCCACCTTCTTCTTGCTAGTAGGCAAGAATAAACTATTGTGTTTACTAGAATTGCAAAACATGAGTTAACTTTGACGTCAGTTTTTTATATTATAAAAGTAAACTTTGATCCAGGGTCGGATTTAGACCATGGGGGCCCAGGGCAGGGGCCCGGGGTAGGGGCCCGGGGCACTTCAGGTTCGGGGGCCCCTCAACATAGAAATTAAATTACATGACAAATTTAAAAAATGAACTAATTTTATAATTATTACATTTTTAATAAAGGAAGTCCTTAGTCTGGGGGGCCTCTCTGGCAGGAAGGGGGGCGGGGCAATTGCCTCCTTTGCCCCCTTATAAATCCGGCACTGTCTTGATCCATCGACATTCCGTTTACCCTTTCTACCATAACTTGGTAAAATATTACCTGATCTTAATACATTTGTAAGTTTAAAGCTGAATTAGTTTTCTTTCGAGTTATATGTAAAACGTTTTTTTCTTATTTTTGGCACATTTGACACAAATCGTGGTAAAGCGCTCCCTTTCTGTCCAGTAGGTCTGGGATCGATCCCCGTTGTTGGGCCCATTGGGCTATTTCTCGTTCCACCCAACGACTGGTATATATCAAATGTCGTGGTATGTGTTCTGCTGTCTGTGGGATGGTGCATATAAAACACTCCTTGCTACTAATGAAACATTTTTGCGCGTCTCTCTTATCTAAGAAATGTCAAAATCATCAAATGTTTGACATTCAATAGCCGATGAGAAATAAATCAATGTGCTTGTCACGGGGATTCTATAATACCCGTAACTGAATGAAACACGATTGTCCAAATATCTCTCCTAACTGTATATCTATTAGATCTCTCTGTAACAGGCAGTTATACCCGCTGTGGCTCGTCTTAGGTATGAACAGAGATACGATCTTATATAAAGTATATATAATATAGCACGTTTAGTTCACTAGAAAACACAACAAAAACACAATACACTTTGGAATCTGTATTAACCTACGCTGACAAATGTACTGCCGCAGTAGTTAATTAACAACAACAAATAATAACAACCCAGAACTGATCACTTATTAGTTAATCTCTAGGTGTCTAGTTTACACAATATGCTAATCACTTCACCGTAACACAACACCCACACGTGTGATAATTGAGAAACGCTTCCAGGGGAACTTAATTAATAAAGGAATTACACTCTATTCCTAACTGGTTAATTTTTAATTAACCCTTACTACTCGTTCAATAACGTGTGATAACTGAGAAACGCTAACACACACACGTGTGATAATGGAGAAACGCTTCCAGGAGAACTTAATTAATAAAGGAATTTCAACTCTATTCCTAACTGGTTAATTTTTAATTAACCCTAACTACTCATTCAATAACCTTGTAACACAGAATTAATACTGGTACCTATCACAATAAAGACAATAACCTACAGTTTACCTAGGTCCTCTAGGATGACTGGTTAAGCTTTTGATAATTATTTAGGACAGTGAGCCTACAGATTACTGCGTCAGATGACCGGCAGCACCGTCTAAATAATATTGGTATAATACAGTATTAAAATATTTAAAGTCACATCAATCACATCAAGGTTATACAACAGAGCAGAAATGATATTTACCAAGTCCAAACGGACCAACGTTCCCTGGTGCCTTCCAATATGTTTCTCCTCGATATATCTAAAATCCTAGCTATTTATTCAAAACTCTCAGAGACAGCGAATATCGCCTGGGGGTACAAGGCGGTACCTCACGTATCATGTGGATTTTCCACAACCACCACGCCGGCATATTTTTCTCTGATCGTCAGACTGGCTGTCGCCATTCCGCGAGCAATCCCCTGGTCATAAACAGCACTAGCGGAGTTATTACGTAACTACTAGCCACATGGCCTCCACACCTGCTCTGGGTGTGTATTAGGCGTACAGCTCGACGACCGTCGCGCAAAGGTATTACGTAACAAGTTGCCCACCTGGGCTAAGTGCATTTGGAACTGCACACGGCCTTCTAAAACAATTAATATCGCCACAGGCGAAAAGAAATTAAGAGCATGTACCGTCACAGTGCTCTAGTGGAGTCTTTAAACAAAACAAACTTTAACTTTGAAACCGTGCGCCGGCCTCGGTGGCGCAGTGGTTAAGCCATCGAACCACACGTTGGTAGGTACAGGGTTCGCAGCCCGGTACCGGCTCCAACTCAGAGCGAGTTCTTAAGGACACAATGGGTAGGTGTTAGGCCACTACACCCTCTTCTCTCTCTCTAACCACTAACCAACTAACAACTAATCCACAGGACAGCGTGCTTGAACCTTAATTGGACATAAGCACGAAAATAAAGTTGAAATGAAATGAAATCAAACCGTGGTGATAATCACAAAGAACCCCATTCCTTGCCAAGCTCTGTTGCATGCCCAGTGCAGCAACAGGACCCGTTAGAATCGTTTTGTGGACATAAGGACGAAAGTAAGCCATATAATGATCAACTAATTTTACCTTCTATTTTTAATTTCCCCGAAGACCTGTATAGACATTCAAAACACCAGCATTGATTATCAGACCATGTAGGCATTTATCTCGGTAGACCCATTCCGTTGTAGCGCAGATTTGTTGGTGTGATCGTCTGGTTTGCAGGAACTGGTCTCCCATGGTCCACATATACATACTCTAAAGGTATGTAGTCACGGGACGATTTGCTTGAGAGTTCAGCTTTGCGTAAAATCTGTGTAGTACATTTGGTGTATGTTATTTAAAGAGATTTTATTCTTATGGGTAATATCGAGGTTTGCCTACTATTTCGCTTTTCTTTGTCTTTTTTTACGTAGTAATTTTGAGGTGCATACATAATTATAATAGGAGAGAACTAAAACTATGTAATTTGAATAACCAAATAAAATTTCTTTTAAGATTTTTCACAACTTTTGAAACATCTTTTTTTCTTTAAAAACAAAGACCCCTAACTTTGTCACTTTCGACATAGCTAGTTTCGGTAATCAGTCCTCGTTTCAGAAAATATATACAGCTGAATCCCGTTGGCTCGAATCCCGTCGGTGCTCGATAAAATGTTAGACCCATCGGGTAGTTCGACCGAACCATTCGGTCAACATCGAACATTTCCGTAACATCAGTTAGAAAGTTGAATTAGATACAAATTGTGTAATGCATTTAAGTGCACTGAAATAAAATAAACAAATGGCAAATTTGTAATCTGTATTTACATGAATTTATTGCTAAACAATTTGAATATTTCAACAATGGTTCGAGCGTTGCGGTTTGTTTGACCCTTTCGAGGTCGAGTCAACGAGATTCTACTGTACAATAATGCAGTCGGTTCTGTTAGAAACCATTTATATTACAACTTTAGCTTTTGCTCGTTAGGTGTGCTTTAAAACAACTGGATGTACATACGATAAATGGTAACTAACGTCCATTCACGTAATGTTCTCTGTATTTAAAATACCATTCGTATACAGTTTAATGATATGCCATCTTATGACAGTTTCCGCTGATGACGTTGTATGATTTGACAGTTTCAACTATATATGGTGTATAACATCACAGTTTCGAATTCATATGGTGTATGTTATGATAAATTTGACTGTATATGGTTTATGATATGGTACTTCCCACTCCATATGGTATATGACATGGCAGGTTCCACTGTATCTTGTGTATGATATAACAGGTTGGACTGTATGTGGCGTTCGACAATATGCATGTGGTGTATGGTTCAGCTGGATTTGGTGGAAGTTATGACAAGTTTGACTGCTGTGTAACTATGTGATGCTTGGTACAACAGGTTCGACTGTACGTGGAATATGATATGACAGGGATCAACAGTATGTGATATATGTTATGACAGGTTTGACTTCATATGGTGGATGCTATGCTAAATTTGACTGCTGTGTAACTATGTGGTGTTTGGTACAACAGGTTCGACTGTACGTTGAATATGATATGACAGTGGTCAACTGTATGTGACATATGTTCTGACAGCTTTGACTGCATATGGATGATGTTATAACAAGTTTGACTACTGTGCAATTATGTGATATTCGGTACAACAGGTTCGACTGTACATGTAATGTGATATGACAGGGATCAACTGTATGTGATATATGTTATGACAGGTTTGACTTCATATGGTGGATGCTATGCCAAATTTGACTGCTGTGTAACTATGTGATGCTCGCTTGATGCACTGTCGGTTTTGGATCGATCCCCGTCAGTTTGCCCATTGCGCTATTTCTCGCTCCAGCCAGTGCACCACGACAGGTACATCAAAGGCAGTGGAATGTGCCATCCTGTCTATGGGATGGTGCATATAAAAGATCCCTTGTGTCTGATCGAAAAGAGTAGTCCATGAAGTGGCGACAGCGGGTTTCCTCTCTCAATATTTGTGTGGTCTTTAACCATATGTGTGACGCCATATAACCGTAAATAAAATGTGTTGAGTGCGTCGTTAAATAAAACATTTCCTTCCTTCCATATGCCATTTCCCACTGTATATGTGGTATATGATATGACTCTACATATGACTCTACATCTGCACTATTTCATAGGATAACGACGCCGACTGGGTACGGAGCTCCGACTGGTATCTGGCCATGCATCAACATATAATGAGAATTAATAACACTGCAGGATGTCCATCACTGTCAAACTGATGGTAATTGGTCAATCACGTTTCCGTCCCACTGCACGTGCGCGTCAAAGAGAAAACCTAGAACTTGTCACTTTATGTATATATATATAACTAACTATTTGTTTTTCTTACTTGGACACCAATGGAATGACAGTCAATCAAACGATATGGCAAGTACTTTTATTCAGCAAAGGTTTTAGCACGCCTTTCTTGGCGCAACTTTTGGGTTTTCTAAAGATATCAATTGAAGTCTGAGGAGATTACTGTGTTCGGTTTGCAGAAATCAGACGACTTTCTCTTGGGTTTTTTTTTCGTTTTTTTTTTCCTATTCGGGAATACTTGTAAACACTCGTTACTGCCGTATCGAACGCGTTTGAAGTATCATAATTATGTTGTATTGAAGTGATTACGTTACTAAGTAACTTGTAGCCAGTTATGTCTGAAGATGTCGCAATTTTTTCGGTTATTGAAATAAACAGCTTTCAATGACATTTATACCTTAAAGTACACACTTTTGAAAGGAAAATAATAGAGAAGTTGTGCTTTTCAACTTGTACATGTACCAATAATGGTATGTATACTTATATCGATAAGGACAGTCGATGCAGTACAAATTGTATTCTTCTAAGAGTGATATTAGCTTAGTTCACACTTACACTTTAAACTAGTTTAAGTAAACTAATATAACTAATTCACTTTAAAATTCCAACGTGAACGCAATCCTTTCGCTATAGCGGTATAGCTAAACCGGTATAGCCAAACCACTTCGGCGTGTCGTTTAGTTAAAGTCAGATAACTAGAACAGTTTTTTGGGTGATTGTTTTTAACTAATTTGGGCTGGTTATTATGTAGAGAATAACTAGTTAATGACGTCGGATATCTGCTTTATCCTGTGAAGGTAAGAATGGGAAATTGCGCGAAGCTCTACCTAACGGAATTTCTCATTCGGCCTGAGCAGGATAAAGCAGATACCCGACGTCATTAACTATTTATCATACAGACCATAACAAATAATGGGAAAAGCTGTTGTTTCTGTTATTTGAGCCACATTGTACGGTTATCTAGATGTCAAATGAGCGATTTTGTAATGTTGCTATGCGTGTGACGTGACATGACTGACGTCAAAAGTCATATCCTGTTAGTTGCAGGATATGACTCTGCTTTATCCGTCATCATATTCTGTCAATAGAAACGGTGGTTGCAGGATAAATGGTCTTTAGATAGCCAAAACGTTCAACAGGTTTTTGTTCTTTCTGACCGATATTCAGTTTTGTTTGTAGAAACAACTATTAGCAGTGGAAACTAAGTTGGTGGTGTAACTCAATAGTGTTAGTATGATTCTCGTGTTAACATTGTCACCAATGGAAATAAAGGTATTTTATGTCAACGTTTAGACAGTTGTCGCCCCGAGTCAACTTTGTCAGAAGCAGAGACTACGTTGGTGTAAGGTAACCTTTAGAGTTTGTTTCATCACGTTAATACTGCCAGGAGTTGAAACTACATGATGCAAAGCAACATTTAAAGTCTTGCATCGAGTTAATATTGCCATCAGTGGAAACAAAATTGGTGTAAGGTCGCCCCATGACAACATTGTCAGAAGTGGAAAGTATGTTCAGCGGTTGGTGTAAGGCAACCTGTAAAGAATGTTGCTTCGAGTTAATATTGCCACCAGTGGAAACAAGGTTGGTGTAATTACTAAACAAATGTGTTAACATTGTTACCAATCGAAACTAAGTTGATGTTAGGTTACGTTTTTGGACGCGTCGTCTGGTGGATAGTCATATACAAAATGTAATCACTAACTACAAATCTTTCCCCGCCTCTGTTCTGACTCTCAGACACACCAGACGAACCATTAAGAGCAATCCATTGTGGGAAGATTAGGCTGTATGGGCGGAAGACTTAGAAGATTTAGGATGTTGTTCGCATTTCGATGCTTTTTGTGGAAAACACCGGGATCCTTGAAAATTTCGATCTGTTCAAATAAATACGTTAAACGAAACCATTTTGTTGTTTTCGATTAACTAATAAACATGATTTATTATGGATGCATTGGTTTGCTGGCTTGATTCATGAATTGTTGAGTTGTTAGATGAGTGGCTAGGTGGGTGGGTGGGTAGTTGGATGGATGGATGGATGGATGGATGGATGGTTGGTTGTATTGATGGATGGAAGGATGGATGGATGGATGGATGGATGGATGGATGGATGGATGATTGGATGGTTGGATGGATGGATGGATGATGGGTGGATGATGGGTGGATGGATGGGTGGGGAGGTGGGTGGATGGATGGATGGATGGATGGATGAATGGAGGATGGATGGAGGATGGATGGGTGGGTGGATGGGTGTGTGGGTGGATGGGTGTGTGGGTGTATGGATGAATGTGTGTGTGGATGGATGGGTGGATGGATGGATGGGTGGGTGGGGGTGTGTATGGATGGGTGGATGGATGGATGGGTGGGTGGATGGATGTGTACATCAGTATGTTAAAGTCAGATATCCCACAGTGGTCATCTCTGCTAAGAAACCACCTGCCTTGACAGCCCATTATTTATTCAAATAATTTAATAGATTATATTAATGGATTTGTATTCGAAAGAGGCCACCTACCTCAAACGACTCCTTAATATAGATTTAACTGTACTAGTATTCATGTGGGGCGGGATCTAGCTTAGTTGGTTGAGCAATCGTCTACGGTGCTTGCGTCAAAGGGTCGAATCACCTCAGTGGACCCATTCTCTGATTTGGTTTTCCCGTCCCAATCAGTGCACCACGACTGCTATAACAATGACCGTGGTATGTGCTGTCCTGTCTGTGGGAAAGTGCATACAAAAGATCTCTCGCTACTAATGAAAAAAATGTAGCCGGTTCCCTCTCTAAGATTATGTCAGAATTACCAAATGTTTGAAATCCAAAAACAGATGATTAATGAATCAATGTGCTCTAGTGGTGTCGTTAAACAAAACAAACTTTTTTTTCTTTTTTTTGTATTCATGTGTGTTTATTTTTATATTTGGAACACCACATAACTTTTTTACTATTTCCACTAACATTACTGCTGACCTCAGCACAATGTTGACAGTCAAATATTGAAAATGCTTCACGAAAGATATTCCTTCAAGATTTCGGTTTGGATTAAGACGCCGGTAATAGTGTTATCACGACGAAGGTCTCACAACCCTAATAGAAAGCGGATCTTGAAGAGCTTCTTAATTATAATTCAACATGTATGTATTCCTGATAAATACCGCAGTGTTGTAACATCCAGATGCATACGGGCATGGTCGGTTCTCATGACTGGATACGGAAATGCAATTTAACAATGACAGTAATCGATATGAGTATGAAACTCAACAACACATAGTTGTGGTACAGCCCGCAAATTGAGAAACAAACAAACAATATATATGAATGTGAGTGTGTGTGTGTGTGTGTGTGTGTGTGTGTGTGTGTGTGTGTGTGTGTGTGTGTGTGCGCGCGTGCGTGTATATATGTATATCTATGTATGTATGTATGTATGTATATATATATATATATTTGTCATCTTATATTTTATATACAATTTTTTTTAATATAAATAAAATTGTTCTATCTCAAAAACTGCTATTCTGTGTTTTTCTCAAAGGTTATCAAATTTGATGCCATCCAAAGCTAATTTCATATAGACAAATATAACCTATTAATATGCCCCTATCCTCAAAAGGTTCAAGCACGCCCCCCCCCCCCCTCTCATTCTGCGCCCGACCTCTGACATTGTCAGTGATCGGGTCCAGGGGCGGTAATTCCATAATGGAACATCCCCTCTGAATAGCTAGTACCTGCGGACACGCATGAGTGGCAATCAAACGGTGCGTAGAACTGGATACTGGAAGCGATGACAGGCCAAATGATTCCACATTACTTTTCAATTTAATCATCATTGACCTCAATACATTTGGTCCAATTATCCTTCAAGCTACTGATGCCAGCCATCTGCCTTAACAGACCACCATTTTTGCATCCTTCAGAATTCCATCATCTCCAAACCGGATACCTCGAAGAAAGGCGTTCAAATTCTCTGGAACAGATAGTAATCACCAACCATGTACTCTTGTGAATTTCAGTAGCATTTTCACCTTCCTTTGTGAAACACTTGATGACGCGTCTTTGTTCCAAGCTGGTCTAATTGTCACGGTTCCAGGAGGATATAAGTTCACCGTTAAGCAAATATATGTAAATATACAAACAAGAAGCGCCGTGTTGTTGATAGGAAACTTGTATGAAAGACCGAGCATTCGGAAACATTATTCAAACAAATGATGATGTACCAACCTTTGGTGTTTAGTTCTACGAATGGTCTGACTGCCACTGTATGTTTGTGCAAGCGTGTGTAATGGTAAGGTTTCATACATATTGTATAAAACACGTGTATGTGATTATTTATTATCTGAAAATAGATATATATTTGGATGGGTGGATGGATGGATAGATAGATGGATGGATAGATGGATAGATGGATAGATAGATAGATAGATAGATAGATAGATAGATAGATAGATAGAGATAGAGATAGATACGCGTAATTTTTTTTATAAAATAATGTATTTTTAATGAGCGCGGGAGACATCAGGCAAATTGTTATCATGAAGTCGTTACTTCCAGCAAACCATCGTTACATCCAGCAAACTATAATAATTAAAGAGTTGCGTTTTCACAACTCGGCGTGAAATCGTTACGACGTGCGTGATGTTCAATATTATTTACAAAATCGTCTAATTCGAACCGCATAAATAATAAACCTACGTTCAGAAGAACATATTGAAAACACCACATTCGATTTAACACATTGTTGCAGGTTACAACCAACCACGGCATGAATGAACGCTCCCTAAACATCCATTGTCTTTAGGCGTAATTCATCTATTGGTTGAAAGCCTTTTCTTTAAAAAAAACTACCTTTCTATTAGTTACTGATATTGACACGGTCACGCGCTCTGATTCAATGGCGCGGTGAATGATAATTGTGCTTAAATGTCGTCACTATGGAAATTCACGAGAGTCGATGCAAAGTTTGTAGTAGTTGTTAAGGGAGTCTCTTATTAATTATATTTGTAAACATGGCGACATTCGCCTAGATCCGGGTGACAGCGCACGAAAACACCACATTATCGGAAATCCGTAAACATTCGCAGAGTAGATAAATCGGTCGAAAGATTCCCGACTGACAGATAGCTAAAGTAGTGCAGGGTCGTACCTAAGATGACTGATGGTGGGGGCGGGAGACAATAAATAAATAATGTCGCTTGCTTACGACTTGGCCATTTCCAGCCCTATCGTCTGACTTCATTTAACGTTATGCGTAAAACACCTTCAAAATAGTGTTCGTTAACGCCATTTAATGTTCATATCATTTAAACACGGAGATGGTGTGTTCAGTACTAGCGGTATCTTGGAATGTTAAAAAGTGTGACTTTATTAATATAAGTACTGATCAACATTGCCATCCCCGCCCTATCGCATTACTCTGTTTAACGTTGGTGTCGTTAAATTAAACAAAAAAACCCAACTATTTAATGTTAAGCGTGAAACACCATATCAATAGTGATCGTTATCGCCATTTAATGTTCATATCATTTAAACACAACGGTGGTGTTTTCAATACTAACCACATCAGGATATGGGGTTGTTGTTTTTTTAAAGCGCGACTTAATTAAGTACTATTATCATTTTGCCGAACCGGAATGCATTTTGTTGCTTCCATCCATTGTCAGGAGAACAGAACAAAACTAATTAATTTGCACAAATTATTATTGGTCGTAAACTACAATATAAAATAATAATAATATGTTTGCTTCGCCGACGATTAGCGGCGATACATGTGTGTGGCATGGATACATTCATTGAAATCCGCTCGTTGTGAATTGTTTGATGTTTGACCCGATCGATACACGCCGATAATTGGCATCTGAACCTCAGTGCGGTCGGTTTCGAAGTGGTCCCATTGGGCTATTTCTCGTTCCTGCCAGTGCACAACGACTGGTATATCGAAGACCGTGGTATGTGCTATCCTGTCTGTGGGATGGTGGATATAAAAGATTCCTTACTGCTAATGGAAAAATTTATCGGATTTATCGGAAGACCACGGTATGTCAAAATTACCAAATGTTTGACATCCAATAGCCGATGATTAATACACCAATCTGCTCTAGTAGTATCGTTAAACAAAACCTCATATGTAGTCTTCAAAAATCATATATACATATACGTACATACATACATATATACATAATTACACACATACATATATAATAGTATATATATAATTACACACATACTTATATGCATACATACATACGCATACACGCATTTACGCATATACACAATCACTTGACAATCTGACTATGCGATCCATAGGAAGACCGCCACTATTTGACGACTGGTTTCACGGCTCGTCTACCTAACTCATCATAGTACCCTTGTTATTACGATAGATTTCAATGTTTGACTGAAGTAACTTACTTTTATTTTGCTGATGTATTTGTTTTTAATTTACCCACCATCCACAATATAAAAAGGTGCTTTAAACATTGTATGCAAAGTTGTGGCTCTGATCCAACAGGTTTAAAATAATAATTGTGTTGTCTCCTCTCCTTGTGATCGATTGTATAACAACCCGAAATAATAATTTTGTAGTAATGTTTCGATGCGACAGACCATAAGAATTATAACATAATGTTTATCGAGCTTCCCACCCCCCTCTTGTGGTCACTTTTGGTTCGGCCCTTAGCAATATTTGTGTATTAATTTTTCAATGCGACAGACCCTTGAAAACCTCCCGTCGCGTGATCAATTTTGGAACAGCCTTGGTAATTTTTGTGTGACAGACCATAACAATTATAACATAATGCTTTTGAACCTTCCCTCCCTCCCCTCATGTGACAAGTTTTGGATCAGTTCTTAGTAATATTTGTATATTAATTGTTCAATGACGGAGGAGCCCGTGAAAGTCGACACATGCGCCCATGACAGGCGTGTGCTACAACAGCTTCTTCTGAATGTGCGCCTTAAAACCTATGACCTGACCTGACCTGACCTGACCTCATGTGAATAATTTGGGAACAGCCTTGGTAATGTTTGTGTATTAATGTTTCGTCTGTTGGTTGTTTCCGCCTGTTAGTCGCGGGGTCTAACGCTCATCGTAGGATCGAATCCAACTGGGGGTTTTCACGTCTCATGATGTGCTCCACGACTGATACATCAAAGGCCGTGGTATGTGGTATCCTGTCTGCGATGAAAATGCATATAAAAGATCCCTAGAAAAAAAACTGTCACAAGGATCAAATGTTTGATATTCAATAGCCGATGATTAATAAAGCAATGTGTTATGTGCTGTAGTTGAGTCATTAAACAAAAAACACTTTAAATATTTAAACCGGGGTTGTTGTTTTTTTACTTACTTACTTACAAGATCCCACCACTGTTTACGCCAGACGATTTCTGTCGGGAAAAAAAGACATTTATCTATTTTGACTTTATATACAGCCTAGCAGACTGCGTGGTCGGAACCAGCGAGCTAATTTTTTTTAATATCTTTTTTTCGTGTTGCTTCTCTCTTTCATTGTCTTCATAATGCGTTTCCTTTACAACTGTAGGTTAAAACACTCCGTTTTCCTAATGCTATCAGCGGGGTCTTTTAACACACAGCTGACGTGCCTTGTTAAATAAAGGCTGGATTGGCGCTGGACCAAGTGTAATCACCTATTGTCATGTAATTGTAGTTGATTCGCTAATGGAGAAAAAGTCAGACAGGTTCTTCGACTCTGTAGTTCACTAATTGACATGAGGCACATCATCTAATTATTGTCTCTGCTTGTCTGATTTCAAGAAACCAAAAAAAACTCAGTCCTTTCCGTGTATCCCTAGGTTGCTTCCAAGTGTGTCTTTTTTCCACAACAATATACCGACACATTTGCACCTGAATACCACTTTCAGATCTGAAATCGTCTGATGGCATAATCAAAGAAGAGAAAAAGAGAACTAATGAGATTGGGAAGTGATGATTTGCTCTGAACCATATTGCTTTTGTCTGCAAACAAAATTAAAGGCATGGAATCTGCCTTTGGCGAGTGCATCAGTAAATGGTTCGTGATGGATTGACAGTGTTTGTGATTTGGCTTCGGAGGCCCTTGTGATTAAACCATCGAACCTAAGGCTGGTAGATGCTGGATTCACATCCCAGTAACGACATCCACACATCGTGTGTTTTTAACGACGAAATTGGCAAGTGTATGGCAACTACACTGACTCCCTTTTACTTCTAACATTAACAGCTAACTTATTAACACACTGTCGTGGAAAGACAGAAAAGGTAGCCGATGTGTATGTGTGCCCAGGACAGCATGCTTGAACCTTAATTGGATAATGAAACGAAAGTGTTCAGCTTTGGAATTACACTGTCCTTCTCTACCTTACCCTATTCCTCATTGTACCCTACCCTTCCCAATACTATATTAACCTATCCTATCCTACTCTGCCATACAATACCATACCCTACCCTACCCTACCCTGCCCTGCCCTACCTACCCTGTCCTGCCCTACCCTAACCTGATCTGCCCTATCCTAACCTGCCCTGTCCTACTCCATCTTAATCTACCATAACATACCCTACCCTATCTTACCCAACTCTACCCTATTATATCCTACTCTGACTTATCCTACGCTACCTTACCCTGCCCTATCCTATATCATCTACCTTACCCTACTCTATCCTATATCATCTACCTTACCATACCCTATCCTATATCATCTACCTTACCCTACCCTATCATATATCATCTATCTTACCCTACTATGCCTTATCGTATAGTACTTTTCCCCACCCAGTACCACCCTACCCTTCCCGACCTTACTTTACCCTACCCTACCAAACTCGTTAACACATTCATGTTCGTATCTCCACACATGGCAAAGTCCAAAGGAGGCTTTGAAGAGGTCTACAGACCCAAGACCTTAAGGTCTAAATTTAAAATCGATGGGTTACGCTGTTTCATTCTAGAGAGGAGGTAGATATCTAAAATCGAAAGGAATATATCGACTCCCAACTGTTGTGTTCTACAAGTGCATGCTGTAGGGTAAACTAGCAGTGGCCAGAAGGTGGAAAACCGAGGAAGGAAGGAAGGAAATTTATTTATTTATTTAACGACGCACTCAGCACATTTTATTTACGGTTATATGGCGTCAGACATATGGTTAAGGACCACACATATATTAAGAGAGGAAACCCGCTGTCACCACTTCATGGGCTACTCTTTTTTGATTAGCGGCAAGGGATCTTTTATATGCACCATCCCACAGACAGGATAGTACATACCACGGCCTATGTTACACCAGTTGTGGAGCATTGGCTAAAACAAGAAATAACCCAATGGGTCCACCGACGGGGATCGATCCTAGACCAACCGCGCATCAAGCGAATGCCCTACCACTGGGCTACGTCCCGCCCCACCGAGGAAAGGTGCCTAGGACCCTAAGATGGGGGGAGGGGAAACTCTCCTTCTGTTTCCTAAAATAGAACTTACGGCTCGTCTGTATTAACCCCAGGGTTCGATTTCGCTCTCGAATTCCATGTGCTAACTCCAATATACCTCCAGAACTAAAGAGAATCAGAGAGTAAATTGAAATGATTGAAGTGTGGCTGATTGTCCTACAATCCTGTTTCTTAGCTCTTGATCCTGCAATGTTACATTGCTTTAACATATTAAAAGAATAATCTGCTTATTTGAAATCAAAAGACTTCATTTATGCATTACGGAACTATTTGTGGAAATGATTTTCGTTTTATGTCATGTGAACAAGGCCTGTGGATGGTTTTTACTGATGTTACATGCGGTAAATGCAGTGCGTTGCTTAAGGCGAACGTTCGGGAACGTTTCACGGGGAACGCTCTGAAAATTAACTACCACCAGTGAAATATAGCTCGCGGCGAACACAAAATAGGCGCCAAAGCACTCGAGTTTGGATTTTCACACAAAACTATTATTGTTAGCCTACCCACACTGGAACCAAAGTGTTATATCTGGAAAAAGAGTCCAGATGTGTATATCATTATTGGGGGGGGGGGGGGGGGGGGGGGGGGGGGGGTGGGGGGGGGGGGGGGGGGGATACATCACTGTCAATTCAGGCCTCTGAACATTGCGAGAACGATCCTATCCTTTCGTTCGTGTTTCGCTCCCGTAAATCTAATTTGACGTAACCCATTTTTCGTTCGCGCATTAAATTAAGCACATCATTTACGTGAACATTACGGGTTATGCAAAATGGAAATGGGCTATCAGAATTTTTTTTTTTTTTTTTTTTTTTTTTTTGCGTAAACGATAAATGGGTTATGCAAAATTTTAATTCTCAGAGGCTGACAAACGAAAACATTTGTAAGTTTCTGTGATAATACTTTCACTATTTTGTTACCGTAGCAACCTTATAATGGAATGATTAAACACATTTGATTTTGTACAAAACCATACGAGTATTTGTGTTGTCAGTGGACTCGTTGAAAATGATACAACTTATAACATTGCCATTGCTCTAAGATTAAATAAAAATGTGCGTATCCGGGAACCTAACCCTACATAGAAAAGGGGTCGACCCAATGCAGTCATTTGTTTAATACAGGGGTGAAGACATAAAAAATGGAACAGCCAAGATTTGCAGCTTCACTTGCATTGTCACTGCTGACTTACTGTTTGCATTTACCATAGTTTGACACCCAATAGCCGATGTATTTTTTCGTGCTGGGGTGTCGTTAAACAATCATTCATTCATTCATTCATTGCATTGTCACTGAATTAATCGATAACGCAGTACACAGAGATTAAAGGTAGAATTGGACGTGCTTTAGTTTGGCTGTTCCATCAGTTGTCTTCATACCTGTATCAAAACAAATAATAATAACCTATGCAATTTGATGGTAGTTTGTAAAGAAACTTTTCTATTTATACTGAACTTATTTAAAAAAAAATAGTATTTGGGTTGGTGTACATATATTTTTACTTCATTAATTATAGATTTTCCTGCCAATTTATCGGTACCCTTTTGTCGGCGACATCTTGACAATAACAGCAAACTCGGGACAACCCCTTTAAAGAGACAGACCCTAGTTTTAACCCGTGAAAATTAACACTAAGTTCAGTTAAAGGGACAGACACTAGTTTCAACCCGTGAAAATTAACACTAAGTTTAGTTAATCTACAAACCTGTAACACATTTGGATAAAGTTACAACTGAGTGAAACATGAGTCTGTGATTTTTAAATGGTGAAATACCCTCTAAAAATAGACTAGAATTCGACTCCATAACTATTACTTCTCATACGCACGTGCGTTTTTAAAAATATGAGAAATGCATTTTGTGATATTAAAAACACCAGGATAACTAAAAAGTCTTCGAATGTACGGAAATTCATAAAACTAAACCATAAAATCTAAGTAAAGTATGATTTCAGTTGTCAAAAAACAGCTATAATAGTTTACAAAATATTCCTTAGTGTTTAAAAACTAGGGTATGTCACTTTAACATTTTATTAACATAAATTTTAAATACAATTACACAGTTAATAGACTCATAGCAGGTTGCATCGGCTGTCAGCACCATCTAAAAATAAATAACCGTTCCTAATTTGGAGTTCGAATTATATAAATCATTTATACCCTAAAGACAGAGGTAATGGAAAAACGTATATGTGAATTCGGTCAGGGTGAAATTACTGTGGTTTACAAAAATATCACCATGCTTGACGTCGTGTGTTAGTTATTATTAGGGGAAAGGAAATTAATTTTTGTTTAACCACATATCAGCATCAGTTTGGTGTCTAACATATAGCTATTTTGACACTTGATCAAGAGAGAGAATAGCCCTGATTTCTCTTATCGAATTATGCACTAGCAGTAATGGATGTTTTTATGTATAGTCCCATAGATAGGACAGCACACACCACGGGGTTTGGTGTACCTGTCGTAGAACAATGGTTGGATCGTTCGAAAACTCATTGAGATCAATCGATCGTATGAGGGGCGGGGGCGTAGCCCGGTGGTAAAGCGCTCGCTTGATGCGCGGTCGGTGTGGGATCGATTTCCGTCGGTGGGCCCACTGGGCTATTTCTCGTTCCAGTCAGTGCACCACGACTGGTATATCAAAGGATGTGGTATGTGCTATCATGTCTGTGGGATGGTGCATATAAAAGATCCCTTGCTGCTAATCGAAAAGAGTAGCCCATGAAGTGGCGACGGCGGGTTTTCTTTCTCAATATCTGTGTGGTCCTTAGCCATATGTCTGACACCATATAACCGTAAATAAAATGTGTTGAGTGCTTCGTTAAATAAAATATTTCCTTACTTCGATCCTATGATACATCACATCTCAGACGAAAGCTCTACCACTGAGCTACATCCCATAAGTATGTGTGACAGTTGTGCTACATGGATATTATTTTTGCTTTAGAGGTACTCTATCGTCCATTATGCTAGGCTTAGCCTACCAACTGCCAACACAAATTTCCCCAACTCGACGGTTGCGTAGTAATTTCCCCAACTCCTGACTTACGACGGGTGCGCTCAGGTTAATAACTAATGGGATTATACGACGAGAATCGAGTGGTAAGGTTGTAAGAGCGCTCAGACTAGCATCTGGATAGTCGTAAAAGTCGTGACAGCAGAAAGTTGGCCATCTTTCTGCTGGCAGTTGATAGTCTGATCTTAGCTACAACCTTCAATTGCATATAAGTTTTATATGTTGATGAAGATGTTTGCTAAATTTCAAAAGGCGATTGTCATATAAAATGTTAGCACACAATTTCAGGTTGGAAATCTAATCATTAAATTCTTTCACGTTTTATTCTGTCTTTCTTTCTTTCTTTTTTCCGTTCTTTGGCTTTTTATTTATTTTTATTTTTTATTTATTTTGGTTTTGAACTATCATTCGCCTTTACCATGACTGTAGCCAGTGCGCCACGACTGGTATACCAAAGGCCGTGGTATGAATGTACAATTCCGTGAGGATAAAAATGAATAAAATTATAAAGAACGCGAATTTCAGTTATAAATACCTGTAGCTTTAATATCTTCGACAATGTATTTTTATTAGGTGAAAAAAAACGTTTAACAACATGAAATCTTCTTTCATCAAAGTAAAACGTCAAAACTTAAAGTTAAATCAAAGTTTGTTTTGTATAACGACATCACTAGAGCACATTGATTTATTAATCATAGGCTATTGGATGTCAAAACTTAAAGAGGCTCAACAAATTCCATAAGAATCGAAATTTAAAATTCTGAGAAAACAAAACATTATTTCTTTGTGAATTATATTTACTTTCTAATGCAAGACTAATACAAATAAATGCTAATGTATTAATAATGTTTTATATATTGCTATCTTATATAGCTGACATTTACGTCTATACTTTGAACTAAGTTACCGTGTTAACCTTTAATGGTCAATTGAAAAGGATTTTCTTCTAGTCAGTATATAATGACATATCGCTGTTATAGTTGATATGACGGGGATGATTTATTTAGTTAATGATGCGTATTATTTTTCATAATAGTGAAATAAAAAAATTAAAAAAATTCTGTTAGTACGACAATAGTCACAGCTGTAACTGAAATAGCTTAGTTCATGTATCCATTAGGGTGTTGACGGGTCGACTGTTGTTCGTGCGTTTATTTTGTGGTTTAGTCTAAGTGTAAATATATGTGTGTGTTTGTGTGTGTGTGTGTGTGTGTGTGTGTGTGTGTGTGTGTGTGTGTGTGTGTGTGTGTGTGTGTGTGTGTGTATGTGTGTGTGTATGTATGTATACAGAGAGAGGGAAAGAGGGAGAGAGAGTGCGTGGGGAGAGATAGAGACAGACAAACAGACTGACGGACAGACGGACAGAGCGAGAGACAGAGAGAGCGAGAGAGAGAGAGAGAGAGAGAGAGAGAGAGAGAGAGAGAGAGAGAGAGAGAGACAGAGAGAGAGAGACAGATAGAGAGACAGAGAGAGACAGAGAGAGACATACAGAGAGAGACACAGAGAGACACACAGAGAGAGCGAGAGAGAGAGCGAGAGAGAGAGCGAGAGAGAGAGAGAGAGAGAGAGAGAGAGAGAGAGAGAGCGAGAGAGAGAGAAAGAGACAGACAGACAGAGAGAGACAGATAGAGAGACACAGAGAGAGAGACACAGAGAGAGAGGCATACGCCGCTACATTCATACATAGAAATGATCTATAGAAATATGGGGTATGGGTGGTTAAGGGAGGGTTTGGTACAAAAAGTAGTTGAAAAAATGAGCAAGCGAGCAGATGTTGTCTTCAACTAAATAACACACATTTCTAAACCATGCCCAGCAAGGCCATCTGAATATTTATTGATGAAACAAGATATATGTTAACACAGGACATTTTTCAAACAATGATTAATTGCCACGTGCTAACACAATGTTTTTTTCATTATAAAAAGACCATACCATCCTCTTCCATATGTCAGCTGTATTTGATGGTGATTAATTGCCACATGTAAAAAAAAAAAAAAAAAAAGCCTAAACAATTTTGTACATAATAATTTCTTATGGTCGGCCTTTCTAATTTCCTTCGCTCTAGATTTACAATAAGAAACAATAGTAGGGTTATTTCCGAAAAGACCACACGGGGAAGAGGTGGGTGATTCAATTAGTATTTGTTTGCTTTCGCAGAAAAAATGTTGAGCATTGTGGGGTGGATGATTAAAATAACTCTGCAAGTAAATCATTCTGTCTTAAGGTTGAATTTTATTTTATGTAATACGGTGGGTGGTAGATATTACTAATTAAAACTGTCGGTTTCATAAGACGTGTTTATGTCTTCTATGTTCGATTACTAGGAAGAACAAGGTGACCTGCTACCACAGGTGGCTGCTACAAAAGTCTATGTCAATTTATAGTTGTTGGGGTTTTTCGACACATTTGCAGTTTTTTCAAGACTTATACATTTTTAAAACTTCAAGGCAGTTGTGTTTTATTGTGTATGTGTGTGTGTGTGTGCGTGTGTGTGTGTGTTTTGCGTGTATGAGTATGTGTGTGTGTGTGTATGTGTGTGTATGTGCGTGCGTGTGTGCGTGTGTGTGTGTGTGTGTGTGCGTGCGTGTGTGTGCGTGGGTGGGTGTGGGTGGTTTGTGTTGTTGGGTTGGGTTGGAGTTTTTTTGGTGGGTCTTTGTTTGTTTTTATTTTTGGGGTTTTCTTTGTTTAGTTGGTTGGTTGGTTGTTTTTTCTTTTCTTTTCATTTTTTTTTTTTTTTTATCCGTATGTTTTTTTGTTTATGTTGTTTGTGTGTTTGTTTTTTGTTGTTTTATTTATGTATTTATTTATTTATTTATTTTAATCAAGTCTTAAAGCTACTTGGTCCTCTAACAACACTGTATTGTAGTTCTGTCTAAAAAAACTTACCTTCTTGCAAACAAACAATAAATATTCACAACCAGTCAAGTGGAATTTATTTCTTATGGTAGCCTGGAGCTTCCATAGACATTACGACACCCACGTACAGATCAGATGTACAGAGATTAATATTCTAAGATACAGTAAATGCCAGCCAAAGGTTACACATTATATTTTTAGACGACTATGTACGTTTAAAATCACATTAAAAACTTAAAACTTAAAAAAAAAAAATTCACGGAAAACATTTACATTAAAAATATTTTAAATATTCGACGTTTTGTCAGTGTAAAATTACCACAATCAGAAGAATAAACAATCCATTTGGTAGGCATACAAGTCAGTAAGGTATAAAATAGAGAAGGCTAGAGGAGAATAAACAATCCATTTGGTAGGCATACAAGTCAGTAAGGTATAAAATAGAGAAGGCTAGAGAAGAATAAACAATCCATTTGGTAGTCATGCAAGTCAGTAAGGTATAAAATAGAGAAGGCTAGAGAAGAATAAACAAACAAATTGGTGGGAAAACAAGTCAGTAATGTATAAAATAGAAAAGGCTAGATGAGAACAATCGATTTGGTGGGCATACAAGTCAGTAATGTATAAAATAGAGAAAGCTAGAAAAGAATAAACAAACAAATTGGTTGGCAAACACGTCATAGAGAGAGAAAAACAAAACCGTCACAAAGTACCATGTAGTAACTGTTTATCTGGTATTCTTCAGAATCGTTATAAAAAGCAATTTAAAATATACTCTTCTTGTTTTCGATATAGCAGTTTTCGATATAACAGTTGCAATGGAAACCTAAGCCTCTTATTTATATCGACGATTTCATTAAGCCTCTTTCAAACCTAATAGAGTAAGACCGCACCTCCGTGTTTCTAATGCATTGTGCGTGATGCCAGCCATGTAGGTTTCCACTCTACTTCGTTGTTGCTTTAACTTACAACATTTACCGCTGTGAAGTTATTGCCGCAGCACATGTTTTGTTAGATTAAGTCTTGTTTGTACAGTGCGAATTTTGCTAACGATTTGATGAATACTGCTGAGGCAGGTTTAGTTGCATGCTGCACGTTGTGAATTGGTAAAAAAATAAAGTTTGTTTTGTTTAACGACACCACTAGACCACATTGATTTATTAATCATCGGCTAGTGGATGTCAAACATAGGGTAATTTTGACAGACATAGAGATTGAAACCCGCTAGTTAGTAGCAAGGGATTATTTTAGACACGACAGCACATACCACGGCCTTCGATATACCAGTCGTGGTGCACTAAATGGGCCCTACCGACGGGGATCGATCCTAGACGGTAAGATCGACCGCGCATCAGGCGTGCGCTTTACCACTGGGTTACGTCCCGCCCCGAACTAGTGAAAATTATTAGAATATATATTCATTGGCGGATTCACAGAAAGGTAAAGTCTACAGATTGTTTGCCAGGATAAACCGTTTTCGCTGTGATTTTTAAAAATCCTAAACTGACTCATGTAGGAAACAAACCTACCACTGGCATCGGTGGTTTATAGCCGTTAAGCCATCGAACATAAGATTGGTAGATACTTGGTTCGCACCCTGGTATTGGCTCCCACCTAGAGCGAGTCGGCTATAGATGTCAAACAATTGATAATTCAAACAAGTAATATTCAGAAGAAACCTGCTACATTTATCCATTTCCAGAAAAAGATTTTGTATATGCACTTTCCCACAAATGGGACGGCACATACTATGGCTTTTGATATACGACTCGAGTGGCACATTTTCAGATGGGGTAAAAACAGAATGGGTCAGCCGAGAAACTTTGATGGTATGACCCAGTTACCTCAGGTGAGCGCTCTACCAACTGAACTAGATCCAGCCCCTCCAACCGTAAGCCAACATAGCGCCTCCAATGCCAATTCGTTATTGCAGGCTATGTCCTGGTAAAATGGACGAAAGGTAGCGCTCAGCCAAATGGCATTAGGCTGGGTCAAAATTCGAGGTGTACCGGACGTTTGACAGATCAGTTAATACATTCAGTCCTGCCACTGGTAATACATGTGACAGTTTTTGTTGTAAAATATACATATATGTAAAACAAGTACTAAAATTTTGTTTGAAACCGGGGGTCTTTGGGGGAGGGATTGGAATATGCATATGTGTGGGTCATAATTTGGCTGATATATTGAAAATATAGTGTTTGTAAACACTAACGTTAACATTGTCGCCTATAGAATATTATTTGCATTTCTGGATTCTTTTCTTGTTTTTTTCTTTCTTTTTTATACAGGGTTATAAATAAAAATTAAATGCACTTGGCATGCTGAACATCGCTTTCTTATCGACCAATACTCTTCCTTCGATAGATGGCATGGGACATAATTCTCTATCGATATCTTCGACAGTTCTACGTGACTTGAAATGTACACCTCTTCATCTATTGCCAACTATCAAAAGTCGTTTTGCAAATGTGTAACACAGCTAGCAATTGGCTAACAATTAGTGAAATTATTTTCTGATTTATGACTACGGAGTCATAATTCAGTTATCACACACCGAAATGTCGACAACACGACGTGGGGTGTAAAGACTGTGTACTCGATCGAGTGGTGTGCTTTTCGGGATAATTAAATGAATAAAGTTTCAGGACAATATTTTGTTAAGACTGGTTTAGCATGGTCTGGGGATCGGGTCGGGTACATTTTGAACATGCTCATATACCACTAGGGCTTCGAGCATGTCTGTCCCGAGGCCGGTCTCTGGATAGCCAGAAGAGTCTGTCCCAGGACAGACAATGGTCTGGGGATGGACGGGTTCGAATATGAACCTAGCGAACCCTTTCGTCTACATTTAGAATGTTTCACTGGACACATATAGGAACAACCTAATATTGCTATGTAAAATATGTTTTAGCCTCAGCAGAGGCCTCCGAATCGGCAGGTGCGGTGCAGGAATTTTAGCAGGGGGTTCTTGACTACGGCCACTAAAGTTACAGGGGGTTACAGACATGCTGCCGCGGAAAATATATTGAAAACAAATGTTTGCTTCAGTATGAGAGTTGAGGGTTGACCTCCGAAACCAACCATGGTGCCCGAGTTGTGTTATTCATGTGAGTGAATTATCCGTGCAAATCTGCTTCTTCTTGTTTTAGGTACTTGACCTACAAATACTTATCACGCATTGTCTTCATAAATAGCAATGGATAACAGATTACCTTTCAATGCATTGCTTGCAAAGACGTAATTAAAAACCCATCACTAAAAATCTCATTGTCAGTCTCGTCGGATGATGTTTAATGATTCGGTCTGTCAGTTGTTCGCGGCGATCACTTTAACTTTGCGTTAGTGGACATACTCTGTCAATACCACTCCGTTTAGTGACCTAGAGTACACGTGAGGTGTGAGAGATCGCACGGCCAGTGTATTCTGTCGACACAATGCTCACGTTAATCCAGCAAGCGCTTCGCAATTGGATCTTTGCGGGAGTTTTGTTGTGGGCGTTTTGTTTAGTGGGTGGAGGAGTGGAGGGGTTAATCCAAACGTTTAGTCAGGTCAGGTCATAGGGAAGGAAGGGAAGGTAACTCTATTAACGTGCCCATATCCCGGAGGTTCAGGCACGCCCACCCCGGACTTAAGCCTCTGACATCGCCAGTGACAAATTCCGGGGCAAGGTCATAGGTTTTAACGTGCACATTCAGAACAAGCTATTGTAGCACACGCCAGTCATGATCGGACTTTCGCCGGCATCTCCGTCCCCGACAGGAAAAGGTTTGTAGAGGGGGTCGTCCGCGCTGGCATGTGCAATGGAGCGTAATTGAAAGTGGAGCTAATTGGTTGATTTGACTTTGTTGATCGAAAGGTAGTTCCTACGCTAGGTTATTAGAGATGTCGTTTGACCGTAGATATCCCAAATGAACCGTTAAAACGCGCCCTTGGTGGAAACCGATATCGGGGTTCGAATCCACTACTTATATTACCAGACATAAGGCCGATTGCTTAGCCATCACGCCACTGAGAAACTATCATTGTATCAACTGGTCTTGTATTACGTAGCACAGTTCTGTTAATCTAGCAGGTGTTTCTCAGCTGGACTTCCTGTTCTGCGGGAGTTTTGTTTTGCATGTTATATTTGGTGGGGATTGAGGTTAATCCAAATTCTTAGTTATTAGATAAATCGTTACATTGACCTTACTCCACTTCACTGAACTGTTAAAATACGCCCAGGGTTCGAAGCCACTATACTTACCAGATGTGAGGCTGGAGCCTTAGCCACTATGCCAGCTTCTTTCGTCTTCTTTTTATGTAGTAACAACCTGTAGATTTGACACAGTAGATATCAGTCGTGTTGTATCTCTTAATGAACACCCCCTGTTCAGATTTCCAGCAAGGAATCATTATTTCAACGTCCCTTGGTGTATTAAACAGGACACCAAGTGTACAAGCGGCCGTGTCGTCGCATCCAAACAAACAGGAAGCTCGTGTTGCTGGCCAAAGCATACTGACTACAGTATCCGATGACAGAATATTAAAATATATGATGTCACAGATCGCATAGCCAAGGGGATGGGGTTGGTGTTAATGTATCAGTTGGTGTCATAATAATTAGTATAGACGTCCCTCACACACACACACACACACACACACACACACACACACACACACACAAACACACATTATGTGCTATATTACTATGAACTTCTATGGTCGAAGAATAAAACTATATATATATTCTGGAGGTGGGGGCGGTCATTTTCTGGCCATCCCCATTTTAGGGTCGGGGACCAATGCCCCTCCAATCTTGCTTCCGACGCCAGTGGAGATATCTCAAGTCTTGTTGTTAATGTACATATGAGGTGTCCAAGGCCGTTGGATCGAAACGCATATGTGGACTTAATGACTTATCGTTCAAGCCAATGCACCAAGGACTGTGGTATGTGTTATCATGTTTGTGGCATGGTGCATATAAAAGACACCTTGCTATTAATGGAGAAATATAGCGGGTTTCCTCTCTAAGATTATATATCACAATTACCGAATGTTTGATATCCAATAACCGATGATTAATAAATCAATGTGCTCTATTGGCGTCGTTAAACAAAAACGAACTACCTACTGACTTATGTATTGTTTTAGCCAGCCATACTAGTACTATGGTATGTGTTATCCTGCGGATGAGATAAGAACAACTTTCTTCATTCAACCCTCATTGACTGTTGCTGTGCACTCAGTTGTGTTCTGAGGAAGGCTCGCTTGAACCATAGTTGGATATAATTAAAATACAGCTAACATAATCGCCATCATCATCACCATCACAATCGCTAGCGTCATGTTGAAAAGTGCATATCTGCACAACGACCCCAAGGGATAACTAGTCAAAGTCTATCCCAGTTCTAAAGAAGTTGAGTCATTAGGTACATTGCAATATAAAATAGATTAGCAGGTCTGGTATTTAGGTGGAATTTTTGTGTGTGGGTATTTTTGTTTTTGTTTTGTTTTTTAAAGATAACAGCAGTTAAATTCAAAGTATAATAATTATTGCATTGCCCACCAGCAGTCAATAGAGATCTAAATTGGTGGCTGGAGTATACCTTACAAATCCACGGAGAGCGGTGATTGATGTAATAGTTATGTAAAAGTTAAACAGCCTGATTCAAAATTGTTGGTTGGTGATTAAAGAGCAATATTGGTGTCTTTATTTTGTAGATTTAACATGCATTAGAGCTATTATAAAAGATCATTTGTATTTAAAACAAAAAAACGTGCTTAAATGGCAATAATCAGCCCACACAAAACCACAAACCTGTTAAATCTTTGCACGTAACTGAAACTTGGTTGCAGTTATCTCCAAGAGTTAAGCTACTTCAAAAAGCTTTTATTTTATTTCCGGTAATATGCTCCCTGACTACAAATGTTTATTCACTTCCTTGTTTTAAAATAAAACCAAGCTAGAAATACGCCATGGGAATAATTTGGATACCACCTGCCTTAATTGGTGCCACAGCGCTTAATTGTAAGCTGTCAGCCTTAAGGTTGATGGATACTGGGTCAGCATCCCGGGATCGCTTCCAACCCAAAGTAAGTTGTAACGGCAAGTGCATGTCCACTAAATTGTTGGGGGGGGGGGGGTGTGTGTGTGTCTTTCTGATACATCACTAACAATGTTTACACTGGTGGAAAGAAGTAAGCGATCAAACCAACATTTAACAGAAACAGAATAACCCTCACCGTCCCTTTATACTTCTGATAGACATTATGGCGCCAATAGTGACTGAAATTTGGTCGACATCACCAAGTGTTGTCTTTTTTCTTGTGCTCTCTCGCTCTCTCTCTCTCTCTCTCTCTCTCTCTCTCTCTCTCTCTCTCTCTCTCTCAGTCATTAATCCACTATCCTGGACAGACAGTCTAGCTAGGTAGTCGAGATATGTGCCAAGAGCAACGTTTTGAACTTTAATTGGATATAAGCACTTTAAGAACATGAATCATCTTCTGTCTTGGGCGGAAGGACTGGCACACTTCAGAACACGTTCCAAAGACAGGCGTGTACAAAAACAACTTGCACTGGATGTGCAATTTAACAGGCGTGTGCAAAACCAGCTTGCACTGGGTGTGCACTTTAAATTAATTGATCTTGACGCTGACTTTAAACATCATCGTTTTGTAACCTTAAAGGGATTATCCTGCGTGTTCGGCGATTGTTAAGATGAAAGAAAGAAGTGTTTTATTTAACGACGCACTCAACACATTTTATTTACGGTTATATGGCGTCAGACATATGGTTAAGGACCACACAGATTTTTTTAGAGGAAACCCGCTGTCGCCACATAGGCTACTCTTTTATGACAGGCAGCAAGGGATCTTTTATTTGCGCTTCCCACAGGCAGGATAGCACAAACCATGGCCTTTGTTGAACCAGTCATGGATCACTGGTCGGTGCAAGTGGTTTACACCTACCCATTGAGCCTTGCGGAGCACTCACTCAGGGTTTGGAGTCGGTATCTGGATTAAAAATCCCATGTCTCGACTGGGATCCGAACCCAGTACCTACCAGCCTGTAGACCGATGGCCTGCCACGACGCCACCGAGGCCGGTTTTGTTAAGATGAAGTCGACCAACAGAGTCTTTTTAACGACTGTAATTACATTGTTAAATATATTTGTCTAAATAAAATATGTGTGGTTGTATATTAAACGTCTTTCTGATTGCACTAGGTTAAACTTCATTGTATTTCCTAATATATATGTTGTCGTAAATACATTATTGGGAATGAATAAATGAATGAATGTTTAACAACATCCCATCACGAAAAAATACATCGGCTAAAGTGATGATCAACATCAATATTACATTATTGGGATTCCTAATCCAGTTTGGGTTACTCACAAATATCAATTCAGTTATGTTTATTGTATGTAAGTCCATAAGCTCATATATACAAGAACTCATGTATTGATATTTTGGGGCCACTTGTTCAAACGATTAACCAACTGTTTTGGAAACAGAAAATAGAAGCTTTTGTTATTACACATATGTTTACAAATGTCTTGGTAGTATACATATCGTAATTATCGCACTACAATCTTCCATGAGCGCCAACCAAATAAGTTGAGTGATATAAATTAAGATCGATTATGGGTAATAAATAGTATATTAAACTCGAAACCATCCTGCATCACGTCTATGTCCCTCGTGAAACAATTATCAATGTTTCTCGCTAAAGCTCACAAATATTAGTAAAACATTGAATATACAGACTCTGATATTCTCAACAAGAACTTATATTTGATATGTATTACAAGTCGTTATAAAAGTGTATTAATCGAAAACATCTTGAAAGTCAGTATTATATTTGACATAAGTACGAAACTCAAGACACGATAAAGTCAGAAGCTGTGGTCTGGGTGGATTTGCCTGGATATAGAATGAATGAATGAATAAAAAGGTTTTTTAACGATACCACTATAGCACACTGATTTATTAAGCATCGGCTAGTGGATATCAAACATTTGGTAATTCTGACATATAGTCTTTGAGACAAAACCCACAACATGTTTTTCTTTAGTATCAAAGGATTTTTTATATACACCACCCAATAGACAGGACAGCACATACCACTGCCTTTAATATATCATTCGTGGAGCACTGGTTGGGAAAGGGAAAAAAGACAGTCAGAGAATGGATCCGACAAGGTGATTCGATCCTACGATGCAAACACCTCAGGTGAGCGCTCTACCCGACTGACCTAGATCCCGTCCTTTTACGAAAATCAAGGCAAAATGAAGCTATATAGAACCTGTGTCCTTGATGGGCATGCCTGGACATTGAATGAATCGATACATGGACAGCAAAACAATGTTTGAGATCTGGATTTGTTAAAACAAAATGAGCATGGACATCACAACTAGCGTGGTCAACACGTGGTGAGTCAGGAACCCGTGGATTCTTACACCGCCTACATTTAAACGCTCCCATTCGATCGAAACTGATGTGGATTTCCTCCAGGAGTCTGTTATATGATTTACGTTAAACGCTGGTAAACACCGGAAGGAGAGTTTGCCCAGTGTTTTTATCAAAGTGCCCAGATTGTTTGAGCGGCGGCATCTGTCAATATCTCGATTAGAATTCGGCATGTGACGCGAGTAGGATTTCATAGACATGAAAACTTGAAAAGGATCCGGCACAGATTACAGCACGGAATGGTCTGTGCTGATCAATTGACGCTATAATAGCACAAAACTGCAATGGAACCAAGAACCGAGTTCTTTACTTGACGTAGTCACGGGGAGAAAAGTTGTAGTAGCGTGGACAGTAGAACATGTGGACATTGTTAATTGTTCTGCTGACAAACGTACCGTGTTACTGATTAAAGCTCAAATATCGACTGACGAGTAGGTTTATGATAATATTTAATAATTTAGAAATCATTTATAGAGCAGCGGTTCCTGTGATGGACAGAGTCCCCCGTTTGGCGAAGCAAGTTTTATTACATTGCAAACAACCACGTTAAGTGTCTGAGGTACTTAAAGGTAGTTAGTTACTTAAGGTGATTTCAGCGCTAAGATCTGTTCGTAAAACGGAGTCCTGAACTATCTGGTGGAGCTAGAGTTGTGTCCACGACAAGCGTGCTTGAACAGTTCTATGATTGAAGTATGCCAAAATTACCCACGGTGGAGTAGTTGTCAAAGTTATCGGTTGTGAGGCTGGTAGGCACTGGGTTCGTGAAGTGTATTGCATCGGCACGTGAAGATATTCGCTAATAGTAAAAACATGCTCGTTTAGAAATATCATTATTCAACTGTTTTACTTTTAGTGTACTTTGTTTTTCTTTCTTTTTTTCTTTTTGTTTTGAGTGGGGTGTATATTAGCTACACTTATTTGCTGCACATACGTATACATATTAGGCATAATTTTCTCTATATATTCTAGGTGTCTTTTTCATCACATATTATATTAGGCCTTTATGTTAGGTTATTTTAAGTATGTATGTCAGGCGTATTTTTGACTGTATATGTTAGTAGTCTTTTTATCTGTATATTATATGCTAGTAGTCTTTTTAACTATGAATGCTAGAAACAAATTTGCAGGAAATAATGCCAAAAATTTGTTTGTCACTGCGTATGCTAGGATTTTTATTTGTCACTCTATATAAGTCGTTTTTCACCGTATATTCTAGGATTTTGGATTTCACTGTATATGCTTGGATTTTAGTTTTTCGCTGTGTATGCTATGATTTTTGTTTTTCACTGTATTTGGTAGGATTTTAGGTTTTCACTGTCTAATATGCTAGAAGTCGTTTTTCAAAGGAATGAATGAATGAATGAATGAATGAATGTTTAACGACACCCCAGCACGAAAAATACATCGGCTATTGGGTGTCAAACTATGGTAATGCAAACAAATAAAGTGATGATCAACATCAATATAAAAATTCAAAATGTAAATGAAAACAGTGTAAAGAACTGTGCAAAAATACAAATATCACAGATAGATACTGACTTTTACTCAAAATTTCAATTGTATCTCGAAGAAAACAAGGGGATCTGTGCTGTATTGGCCATTCTCAAAGAGAATGTTACACCCCTGCACCACGGTGAGGTTACAGCACGCGCAGGGGTCGTTTTTCACTGTATATGCTAGAAGTATCTTTTTCACTACATATATTTTAGGAGTCTTTTTTTCACTGTATATGCTATAGATCTGTTTTCACTCTATATGCTAGAAGTAATTTTTCAATATATACCAGATGTCGGGGGGGGGGGGGGGGTAATGCATATGCTATATACGTATTTACCAGTATACATGTATATGTAGACGTCTTTTTATTTTGTATGCTAAGCGATTTTGTTGGAGGGGTTCGTTGTAAAACATGTATTCTGTATTTTGACGAGAGTGTTTTTCGTTTCAGAGCACGTCTGGGTACGGTATGGTAACGCCAGGTTTTCTTCTGCTCCTGGTTGGCACGGTTGTCGCTCAGGCTGAGAATGTTGGTGCGTGGTAACTTGATTAAAGTCAAATTGTTTAATATACTTTGAATTTTACAACTCGGTGGTATACAACCATTTACAAAACATATAGTTCACAGTTATTGCTAATTATAGCTCATGAGGGGGTGTTTTTTAAAGCCTAATATTAAATAAAATAAAATTTATGAACATTGTGTGTAGTGTGTGTGTCTGTCTGTCTGTCTGTCTGTCTGTCTCTCTCTCTCTCTCTCTCTCTCTCTCTCTCTCTCTCTCTCTCTCTCTCTCTCTCTCTCTCTCTCTCTCTCTCTCTCTCTCTCTCTCTCTCTCTCTCTCTTTCTCTCTCTCTCTGTGTGTGTGTGTGTGCGTCTGTGTGAAACATTTTCAGATGTATTGTAGATCGCATATTAATTTACATCTTTACATGTCATGTATCATATAATAGTAATTTTTTAAAATATATATTTATATAGTGGTATGATTATACATTTTGTATTAACTGTTCTTTTTTATTTAGTATATGTAATTATTGTTTGTGTTATAACTATAGTCTTGAAGCAACAAATTTTGAATATGACTATAACAGCATGTTATTTGTTGTACGTGGTGTGCGTGTCTCTGTGTGCGCGTGTGTGTGTGTGTGTGTGTGTGTGTGTGTGGGTGTGTTATGTCTGTCTCTGTGTGGGTGTGTCATGTCTTTGTCTGTGTCGTGTCTGTCACTGTGTGTGTTTTGTTGTTGTTTTCTTTCTTTCTTTTATATATTTATAAATATATATATATATATATATATATATATATATGTTTGTTTTTTTTGTTTGTTTTTTGTAAACCTACTTTATCTGCTGTTGACTTGAACATTTTTCCTTTGCAATAAAACCACCCACCATCACTGATTTAACGATCATTATTAACGTACACAGATGGTTGTAGACTTAATTAAACATTGCAAAAGTAGCTTTGCCTTGTTCAAATAGATTCGTTCTATCTTATTGACCTGTTAAGGGATGACTGATAATTATTGACTTCGCTGTTTACACGATCCGGAACCTGGTTCGTCTGTCCTGTGTCATCCCCCGTGATATATAACAAAACAAGTATGCGGTTAACCATCCATTAGTATTATAATGGACTCTAGGATTTGTGTGGGAAATGTCCTGATAATAATTTTAAAAAATCATTTCTGGATAATTATAGTATTAAGAGATTTGTTGTGAATAAAGTAGATGAAAACTATAGAATGTAATCTTGTTGTGGACATGACGTACAGGACAAAGGGTGACATAATTTACTCAGACGCTCAGTCGGTAAAGCGCTCGCTTCAGGTGCCTAGTTCGAACCTTGTCGGCGGTTCCATTGGGGGGGGGGGGCGTCTTAAACAGTGTCCAATGACTGGTATGTCAAAGACCATGATATGTGCTGTTCTGTCTATAGAAATGTGCGTATTGCTGCTAACTGAAATATTTAAAGGGTTTTCTCTGAAGATGTTTTTATTAATCAGTGTGCTCTAGTGGTGCCGTTAAACAAAACAAACTTTTAATTGCGTAATTTTCACACGATCCACGATTGCATTTAGACGAAACGAAAATGGATACTTTTTCATCCTATATGTGATACTTTGGCCAATGCCAGGTTCACAACACTCATGTCACGAATGCACATCCGAGTTTAGTAGGCGTAGCGAAAGTGATGTTTCAAGGACGTGTTATATTCTTGTGACTCTTAATGAGGTTTTTAAAAAATAATAATTAAACGTTACGTGTGTTTTACTCATAATGAATATGCATGTAATAGTGAGAAAGAAAAAAAGAAGAAGATAAATGTGTTTGTGTTTAAAAGCATTATTGGTGGCCAAAACTGTCCAAATAACACTACTCTCCTCCTCTCTCTCTCTCTCTCTCTCTCTCTCTCTCTCTCTCTCTCTCTCTCTCTCTCTCTCTCTCTCTCTCTCTCTCTCTCTCTCTCTCTCTCTGTATAAAATGTAAAGGACTACTAATATGTAATAAATCAAACATGATGCCGTTTTTATTTATAATATTAAAACTAATTTATCAAACGATATTCATTAACCAAGACAACCTTTGTTCAAAATGTAAAAACAAAAACCACTAAAAAAAAAACCCAAAAATAACAATAATAATAATAATTATTATTATTATTATTGTTATTATTATAAACAAATCAGTAATTTTGAAAAACCTATTTATTTTTTAATCTTTAGAAATTAAAAGTTAAAAGTTTGTTTTGTTTAACGACACCACTTGAGCACATTGATTAATTAATCATCGGCTATTGGATGTCAAACAATTGGTAATTCTAACATATAGTCTTAGAGAGGAAACCCACTACATTTTTTTCCTAATACAGCAAGGGATCTGTTATATGCACTTTCCCACAGACAGGAAAGCACATACCACGGCCTTTGTCCACTGGTTGGAACGAGAAAAACCCCAATCAGATGAATGGATCCACCGAGGTGGTTTGATCCTGCACGTCAAGCGAACACTCAACCGACTGAACTAAATCCCGCATCTTCTATAGAAATAAGGAAAGGAGAACAGTGCCATCTAAACACGGTTCTAGATGTTTAGATTCCGTCCCATTATTCTATTAAAGTGCTTTTTGTAAATAATTTCAGTTTGGTTTGACGTAGAAGAAAAGTAAAAGTGTTTTGGAAATAACAAAGAAATACAATTTGTGTGTGCAATTTACCAATCAATCGGCTAGGAAATAAATAATTTGTAGTAAATTACATAGTATGAAACAAATGCGATCCCTGTACGACGGGCTATAGATTCCGAGTGCAATAATTGGCAAATATATGTACCTAAAAGCCATAATTACTCTCAATATAGTGAAAATATATGACTTATGCGTATGTGCTCTGGCAGTGAAATTCCATTCACGATATGATGTGAATCGACATTTTTACATCAATGGTAAAAACAAAACAAAAATCAGAAGTGAAAAACAATCTTTATAAGGATTTGGTGGTAATGACTTTGTAAACAAATCAATCCTGTATTTATACGGCTAATTGAGAAAGACCTACGCAGCCGTACTAGTCCATGTTCAATTTGCTCGCGGAATGTTATTTCGCAGGTTTCGCGTTATTTTATTTGCAGGTATCTATAATCGATACACCGAGACGGCGATAATCTCGATACAAACCCAGGACTGAGACCCCGCGTGCCCGTGAATACCTCGCATTGATATCGAAATGAAGCTTTTGCTTTTGACGTAATTGGGGTTGATTTAACAGGGCTGCTTGGCATAAAAACTGGACAAAAAATAAAAGAATAAAAAAAGTTGTAAAAGCAAGAGAAATGTATCAGCAAGGCAACTTTTCGAATTACATTAATGATATCTTTAGTAGTTATATCACAAGGGAAATTTCCGCTGATGTGAAGGCTTTCAATGAATATCGAACAAGACAATTGACTTAACTGGCATTGATCCCTTTTCCGACCTTTTGGTTATGTAGGCTTTTTTCGTTTCCTTTTGTTCGTTTTCTTTTCTTTTCTTTTCTTTTCTTGTTCTTTTTCTTTTCTTTTTTCTTTTTTCTTTCTTTTTCTTTTTCTCTTTCTTTTTCTTTTCTTTCCTTTACTTTTTCTCTTTTTTTGGGAGGGGGTATTCATTTTTAAAAATTGTTTTCTTTTTTGTTGTTGGTCTTGAGTTTTTTTAAATACATTTTAAGTTCTTTTTTTATTTATAAAATGTAATGAGGTGACTAAGATGACAAGTCAAACAACTTAATTTTATAAATAATTAAATTTATATTTTGTCATTACATCTTCATTAGCATCAAAGCACGTTCCTACCGATGGGATAGCACATCCCATGATAACCCAGTCGGGGAGCATTGCTATTGAAGCTCGTTTTAAAGGGCAAGAGCATTTGTTCTGAATGTGCACGTTAAACACTCCCACCTGACCTGACCTGATTGCATCCGTGCCCCTCTGTCCATTCTCTAGAGGCGATGCCAAACATAAAGACCCTGGTTTCAACAAACAAAGCTTCTAAGGATGTTTTTAATTGGCATTTTAATGATTTTCTGAATCCAATCCGGAACAATAAAAACATTTTTCTTGTTTGATTTTGATAAATTGAATTTTGAACTTTTTAAAGCTATTAGAAATACTGTCACGGGGATTCTATAATTCCCGTAACTGAATAAAACACGATTATCCAAATATCTCTCCTAACTGTATATCTATTAGATCTCTCTGTATCAGGCAGTTCAAAACCGATTTGGCTCGTCTAGGTATGATCAGAGATACGATCTTATATAAAGTATATATTATTATAGCACGTTTAGTTCACTAGAAAACACAACAAAAACACAATACACTTTGGAATCTGTATTAACCTACGCTGACAAATGTACTGCCGCAGTAGTTAATTAATAACAACAATAATAACAACCCAGAACTGATCACTTAATTAGTTAATCTCTAGGTGTCTAGTTTACACAATATGCTAATCACTTCACCGTGACACAACACCCACACGTGTGATAATTGAGAAACGCTAACACACACACACACGTGTGATAATTGAGAAACGCTAACACACACACGTGTGATAATGGAGAAACGCTTCCAGGGGAACTTAATTAATAAAGGAATTACAACTCTATTCCTAACTGGTTAATTTTTAATTAACCCTAACTACTCATTCAGTAACCTTGTAACACAGAATTAATACTTGTACCTATCACAATAAAGACAATAACCTACAGTTTACCTAGGTCTTCTAGGATAACTGGCTAAGCTTTATATTACCAAATACTCGTATAATGTTAGAACAAAAAGTCTACGATTTACTTCGTCAGATGACCGAAGACACTGTCTAAAGAATATTGGTATAATACAGTATTAAAATATTTAAAGTCACATCAATCACATCAAGGTTATACACAGAGCAGAAATATATATTTACCAAAGTCCCGTCTGAACTAATATAGATCGTTCAGTGGACGACGTCCGTGATCCCCTGGAGCCTTCCTAGTTCTCGATAATCTAAAACACTAGCTATTTATTATAAAACAGAATATCGCCTGTGGGTACAAGGCGGTCCTCCCCCTATCAAGTGATATATCCCCAACTCCCAGAGACGCATTTTTCTCTTTGATCGCCAGACTTACTGACGCCTTGGTCGCCATTCCGCGAGCAATCCCTTGGCCATAAACAGCACTACCGGAGATATTACGTAACTACTAGCCACATGGCCTCCACACCTGCTCTGGGTGTGTATTAGGCGTACAGCTCGAGGACCGTCGCGCAGAAGTATTACGTAACAAGTTGCCCATCTGGCTAAGTGCATTTGGAACTGCACACGGTCCTCTAGAACAATTAATATCGCCACAGGCGAAAACAAAATTAAGAGCATGTACCGTCACAAATACATTGAATAAATGTGAACTATTCCTAGCATTTTCACTGTGGCAAAGCGCTCGCTTGATGCACGGTCGGTCTGGGATCGATCCCCGTCGGTGGGCCCATTGGACTATTTCTCGTCATAGCAATTGCACCGCGGCTGGTATATCAAAGACCGTGGTATGTGCTATCCTGTCTGTGGGATGTGCATATAAAAGATCCCTTGCTACGAATGGAAAAACATGTAGCGGGTTTCTTCTCTATAACTGTGTCAAAATTACCATGTTTGACATCTAATAGCCGATAATTAATAAATCAATGTGCTCTAGTGGTGTCGTTAAACAAAACAAACTTTTTTTGTTTCTTATATAAAGCAATATGTATTAGTTTATAACATTTTTTAAACATATGACATCAACATTACGAAATCACATACATATGTTATTAATCAATATCACATCAGGATTTTAATCATATTCAGAAGTACGATTCCTACCCACGATTCCCACCCACATTGTCCTACCTCTAAAATCGATTATTTTGAAGACTGCTATTCTCCGCACAACATTGGGTCGAGTTCGATTCCATCTTCCTGCTATGCATTTTGAGCAGCAAGGTTTTCGACTCTCCTGGGGTTTTCAGAAATGAAAGCCTGATTACAGCATACACATTTGTTCACGTGTTCAATGCTTACGACACCTCAGCACGAACGCAATTATCGAATATCGGGGAGGTGTTCAGATATAATTTATTTTAGTCTCTGTATGCAATACATCCATTGGCCATTAGACATTATAAACCAGTGTTGTCAGATGGCATTACCTATAAAACTGGATTAATGCAATTCCAAATCTCTCCAATTAAAGGTTGCGTCTTTGATTAAAGAAAAATTTCCAGATTAATTCTGTTAATGTTAGAGGTATTACCCATAAAACTGGATTAATGCCATTCTAAATATTTCCGATTAAAGGTGGCATGTCTGATTAAACATAAACTAATTTCCAGATTACCTGTATGTCGGTGTTTCTATTTCTTTCTTTCTTTGTTTCTTTTTATAAATGCTTTTTTCTTCTTTTTCAAAATTAATTTCTCTTGTTTTCTTCTTCTGTTTTTCCCCTTCTTTTTTATAGGTTTGTTTGTTGGGGATTTTCACTTTGTAAGCTAGGATTTCGTGTTTGTATGTGTTGTTTGTTATGTTCGTATGTGGGTGCATATATGTGAGAATTTCTACTTAATCTGGTGACATAATATTGTGTGTATGTTTGTGTGTTGTGTGTGTCTATTTGTTTCTATGGTTTTATTTCCGGTGTGCGCGACTTGTGTGTGTATACATGTAATGTTTTCATGTGTACATGTAATGTTTTCATGCAATACATGCGTTCATACTAATATGTTATATTGCACATTAATAATATTACATGCAAGTATCACCTTTACTTTAATAAGAAGTAATTTTTCAGAAACATTATTTCGAAAAGTAAATGATTTTGGATTTAAAGATAGAGGCCCAACTTGATTAACGTCCCGATTCAATAATGCGTTGTATTACTGGTATTCAAAACTTTTACCGATTGGTAAGTTCCGACTGGCTTTATCCAGCGGTTGCGCTCTATTATTTTAATTTCTTACCAACTGGAACGTTCCGGTCTTCCAGAGGTAATGGTATTTAGCGTCGAAAGTCAGTTTGTTTCATTTGTTTAACGACATCACTAGAGCACATTGATTAATTAATCATCGGTTATTGGGTGTCAAACGTTTGGTAATTCTGACACGCAATCGTCAGAGGAAACCCGCTACATTTTTCCTAATGTAGCAAGGAATCTTTCATATGCACTTTCCCACAGACAGGATAGCACATACCACGACCTTTGATATACCAGTTGTGGTTCACTGGCTGGAACGAGATATAGCGCAATGGGCCCACCGACGGGGATCTATCCTAGCCCGACCGCGCATCAAGCGAGCGCTTTAACCACTGGGCTACGTCCTGCGCCTGAAGTGAAAAGAGCGGGGAAACGTTATACGTCCTGGTGGTAAAGAGACTCGTAAAATAAAAATCGCACAACCATGTCCCACATATAATGGGGATCGATTTAAAGACATCCGATTGGATGGATCCACTATGATGACCTTGGTGTCAAAAATAAAATGTTAACTGCGCAAGCGCCGAAATTCATTTTAATTGGCAAACACGTTTAAATTGATTTAACCCTTTTTTAGGACATAATATAAGAAACAGAATACTACACTGGACTCTATTTGATACTATTTTTCTTACATTCATTTTCTCGTTAGATAAGTTTGAATCAACTCGTTTAAGATAAATAGACAAGGATGGGTTAATGACATAGGTTATAGGCTTTATCGTCTCACGGTGGAAATGAAGAACTACGCGAGATTTTCCGAGCGAAATGTCCCATGAACTCTGAGTATGATAAAGCTGATAACCTACGTTGTTAATCCATTATTGTTTTTAACAGAGAACAAAGTGGGGGAAGCATCTCTATTTTTAAAGTTAAAGAAATTAGCGTTTTGCATTATGACACAAAATTTACGAATTCATTATTGTAAGATGCTATATATTTATCGTGTTAAAAAGTATTTTTAAACGTATAATTCATAAATAAATATGTAATGTTTGTCATGTATATCAGAACACAAAATTTTATTTCCACACACTGTATTTAAACTAACGGCGTAAAACAAAACACTCATTTAAGATTCAAGTTACAGCAAACTAACTGAGCCAGACAATTTTATGAAAAGCGGTAAACTCACTTTGTGTTACAAGGTCACTATCTGTTACCAGTGGCTGAAGGATAACTGATATCTATCGGCCACTCATATAGTTTGGTCTTCTGCTTCGAAAATACGTTTCGTTATCGTTTGGGTAATCAAATCCGGCCTACTAGTAAGGCGATCGGATTGTATTTCAAGTTGGAACAAAGATTTCATAGTTTAACCATTTCTGGTAAAGATTTCCAATCCTATATATTTAACTGATAAGCATCAAATAAATCATAACCGTAATTAGTGTCATTTATTTAGTTTAAAGTCTAATTTTGTCTAGGTTGTTCTAAAACCAAAGCGAGTTAGTGACAAGAAAAGTCGCAATGCACCAAACAGAAGTGAGATTTTCAGTTTATGGTGGAGGGCTTCCCAAATCAGCCAGAGCAATTGAAACGATATTTGGCGAATTCCCGTTGGAATTACATACGCTATTTTAACAATTATTATATATCGTAAAACAAAAACGTTCATGTTTTAGGCCTCAATTTGAGACCAGAAGCGCCCTCCGCCGACCCACCCTGGTTTCTATATGCCCGCCACCAGCATAAAAATTACGATTCTGAGTCACTTTAGACCCTTGAAATTCGTGTCCCGATTCTTGTTAATCCCATCCCAGTTATTATTGAGATATTTTATTGTTAGTATTTAAATACTCGATAGAGAGACTTGCATGCATATGAATCGTGGTTTTAAAGAGAAAAAAAAGTGTTGTTGCATGAATATGTTGGTTTGCATGAATATAACTAATTTTCACGTCACTTTTTGATAGGTGGCGCCACATCACTGCATGGCACGAGACTGCAAGCCTCAACTGCTGCGCTGCATAACAGAGGAAAGCCACTGCCAGGGGCTATGCGCGCTGCTAATAAACTTGACAAAGAGGACGCGGCGCAAATCCAGCAGGTAGCTTTTAAGGACAAACCTGTCAGGTACACTGACACTGAAGAAGAAACCCGTCAACTCTTGCGGAGGATTCAGGACATATTGCAGCAAGAGAAAAAGAGACTCTCGTGGAATCGCCGATCGTACGCGCCTATGTTTGTCGGTAAACGCGACCAGGGCTTTGCGCCTATGTTTGTGGGCAAGAAGAGAGACATGGGAATGATTCCGCTGTTTGTGGGAAGGAGGGAGAATGGGTTAGCGCCGATGTTTGTCGGGAAGAAAGAAAGAGTCCCTATGTTCGTTGGTAGACGAGGCGCGGTTCCTCTGTTTATTGGAACGCGGGGCCACGCTCCCATGTTCGTCGGGAAGCGGGGATCGGATACGAATGAACTGCCCAGTTTAGACAATAATAAAGTGAAACGTGGGAAAAGGCGAGTAGAATTTGCTTCACAGAGTGAGAAAGACTTGTACGCGTCCCATTCCATGAACAAGAGATCTTACAAACGGTTTGACGCTCCATATTTTGTTGGAAAGCGGCAGGATGCCCCATATTTTGTTGGAAAGAGGCAGGATGCCCCATATTTTGTTGGAAAACGACAGGATGTCCCATATTTTGTTGGAAAACGTCAGGGGGCCCCATATTTTGTTGGAAAACGCCAGGAGGCCCCCTTTTTCGTTGGGAAACGGCAAAGTCCATCAACCATTGATCTTCTGAACGCCGTGAACGCGTACGAAGCAGCCAAACAGTATCGACTGTTGATGCAAACCGACAAACGCTTCAAGGCGCCGCTGTTTATCGGCAGACGGAGCAGCACGGATGCTCCCGATTTGCATGAAAAACGCTTTGACGCTCCCTATTTTGTTGGAAAACGCTTTGACGCTCCCTACTTTGTTGGAAAACGGTTTGATGCTCCCTATTTCGTAGGAAAGAGGTACGAAGCGCCGTACTTTGTTGGTAAACGGCACGACGCCCCCTATTTTGTTGGAAAACGAGAGGAAGCCCCCTATTTCGTTGGAAAACGCTTTGATGCTCCCTATTTCGTTGGAAAACGACAGAGTGAATCCGTCATTGATCTTCTGAATGCCCTACACGCGTACGAAGCGGCCAAACAGTATCGTCGGTTAATTCAAGCCGACAAGCGATTCGAAGCCCCATTGTTTGTGGGCAAAAGGAGCAATACGCCACTGCAATCTAACGATGAAGAATCTATAGACAGTTTGGCGTAATACAAACAGTAAACAAATTGTGTGCGTAACTCCTCAAACCAATTTATCCAATCTGCGCAGTGATCTAAAAAATCAACAAAAAGTCAAGTTGTGAATTCAAAAATAATTGTGGCATTGCATAAGCGGCCTTATACAAAAAGGCGTTCTGTCAAGCTAGTCATGTTTACGTAAAATTGCATCTTTCATTTTTGTGTACTTTATTTAGCAAGAAAACGTCATAACAAAGTTATCTTTATGCATGTCATATTGAGCTCTTAGTGAGTCTTTAAATATATATATATATCCCTCGCTGTCTCTCCATCTCTTTCTTTGTATCTCTCTCTGTGTCTCTCTCTCTCTCTTTCTTTGTATCTCTCTCTCTCTCTCTCTCTCTCTCTCTCTCTCTCTCTCTCTCTCTCTCTCTCTCTCTCTCTCTCTCTCTCTCAATAATGATCTTTTTTCAGCAGTGTTGACATAAAAACAACACCCGTTTTGTTCCCTTTATAGATCAGCAACAGGCTAAAGCATATAAGCGAGCTTTTCTGGAAGTTCCGACAGCTGCGGAAGACAGCCTAGATCTACAAGATAGTGGATTTGGTGCCGAGGGATTGCCCGTAAAGAATAAGAGGTTTTACGAGTTTCTGGGAAAACGCAGCTCATCCAGTAGATCCAACATAGACTCGAAGACAGTCAACAATTTGATGAAAGGTCTTGATTTGGACAATTTAATAAAATGGGTTAATACGTCTAAACGGAGCCCGTATCTTGAGTTCGTGGGCAAGCGCTCATTTTATCCCGAATTTGTAGGGAAGCGTCAGATGTATCCCGAATTTATTGGTAAGCGCCAATATTATCCCGAATTTATTGGTAAGCGCCAATATTATCCCGAATTTATTGGTAAACGAGTATATTATCCCGAGTTTGTTGGGAAACGAAACGTCTATCCCGAATTCGTTGGCAAAAGGTATTACCCCGAATTCATTGGCAAAAGGTTTTACCCCGAATTCGTTGGCAAAAGGTATTACCCTGAATTTGTTGGTAAAAGGTATTATCCCGAATTTGTGGGAAAACGTAATTTTCATTCCGAATTTGTTGGAAAGAGGACTTTTTATCCTGAATTTGTAGGAAAGAGGAATAATTAGGTATGTCGACCCAGACGTTTTTGGAAATCGGGCCAGTCTGCATTGGGCAAATACACGTGCTAAACGATGGTCGTTACATTAAGTGGTATATTATTGTATAAATATACATGTATCAGTTGACGGCAAAGCACATACGTGTATATTTTTGTTTGCTTTTCTGGCGTTTCTTGTCATGTACAATCCCTTAAGAAGTGAGTTCCAAGTAAAATGACTATGTGTTAACTATTTTAAGAACTGAATTCAAGTAAAACATGACTATGTTTAAACTCTTAAAAATTGAATTGGTAAATCTTATATTTTTACGTGGGTGGTTGTTTATTGTGTTATTGTTATCGGCTACTTACAAAAGAATCAAATCTGCAATGTTATTTTCCGAAAGTAAAAGAATATATAAAATATACATTGAACATATCAATAAACGTATTAATTTATGGATGGTGTTTTTTGTTTTTACTTTTTGATATGTATGTGTGTGTGTGTGTGTGTGTGTGTGTGTGTGTGTGTGTGTGTGTATATATATATATATATATATATATATTACTCTTCAAAAAAAGTAGGGGAACCTGAAATATTAATGTTAATATCAACTATTAGACCGGACATACGTTTTGACCACAGACATCCTAGTAACGAACGTTCAGGTCTGTATATCAACACACCGAAACCCATTCCATAGTTTGCACGTGCATCACGCAGTTTCCCCGTACACGTGCGTGGGGTGTCATTCTCGATTTAACCATTTCCAGGAAGGTCGATTAATGACTGTGGAACATTATTTCTGTTAAGCTTTTTTCATTCTGTTGATCATACAGTTGTTATTGTTTTGTTTTTAGTCATTTTTATTATTTGAATTTGTGATTTACTGATAAAACAAACGTCAACTTTCAAATTTCACTTCTGACCCAAGTCGTCCTTCAAGATATTTTGTTGTCATAAAACTTACTGTAATACTGAAGTACCGGTTGTAATGTTTGCCCAATTAATCGACTATTATCTTGTAACCATTCCCCACAGCTAATATACCTTACAATTTTGGCAATTGTAAATTCTTATTAGAGTTCCCCTACTGTTTTTTTAAAGATATATATATATATATAGATAGATAGATAGATAGATATATGAGAGAGAGAGAGAGAGAGAGAGAGAGAGAGAGAGAGAGAGAGAGAGAGAGAGAGAGAGAGAGAGAGAGAGAGAGAGAGACCAGCTCCAGCGGGCACCTTTATTAAGCAGCCATCTGTGTTAAGTGGCCTAATTTTTAACATCTCAAATCGTCTAATATAGTATAAACTGACCTTAAGTTAGCAGCCACCTGTGTTTAGAGGTCATTTTTACACTCTATTTGATGGCTGTTTAAAACAGGTTTGACTGAGTGTGTATGTATATACAGTAATACTTGTTTCCGTTGGTTCCGTTAGGACATCTATGACATGTAGCAGTTTGGCAATGAGATGCCGAATTAACTGAGTGTAAAAAGAAAGGAAAGGACCATTTGCACCAGCGTCATATTTACGGTAATGGTGTCATTTCTGTCTTCCAACGAAACAAATAAAATTTAATAAAGTTTATTTTGTTTAACGACACCTCTACAGCAGATTGATTTATTAATCATCGGCTATTGGATTTCAAACGTTTGATAATTCTGACGTAGTCTTCAGAGAAAACCCGATACCTTTTGGTTTTTTCATTGGTAGCAAGGCATCTTTTTGTATGGACCTTTCCACAGATAGAACTGCGTATACCATCGCTTTTGATATGTCAGTCGTGGGGCAATGGTTGGGACAGGGTAAATTCCATTTGTCCGTCGAGGGGATTCCATCATACGACCAAGTTACAGGTATCTTCGGCGATGATGAAGATTCCAATAATAATTATAAAACCTTCACCTTCAGTTCAGTTTGCAATATTAATTACGGAATTTAGCTCAGTCGGTTGAACGCTCGCTTCTGGTGTTTGCGTCGCAAGATCGAACCACCTCGGTGAATCCATTCGACTGTTTATTTTTTTCTCGTTCCAACCAGTGCACCACAGCTGGTCAAAGGCCGTGGTATGTGCTTTCCTGTCTGTAGAAAAGTGCATATAAAAGATCCCTTGCTGCTAAAGGAAATTTGTTTTCTAATGACTACGAGTCAGAATTACCAAATGTTTGACATCCTATTATTGGAAATAGCCGATGATTAATTAATCAATGTACTCTAGTGGTGTCGTCAAACAAAACAAACCTTAACATACACATTCATTGTCGTAAAATAATAATAACTTGAACACAGCTTAGTAATTTCAAATACTATGTTAACTCAGTGTTGACCAAATCATGCGTTTATATATAGCTGTCAATCGGTTCATGATAGCATTACGTTGGTAAGGGGATGTTAATACTGACATGATCATTCAGTAACAAGTGTAGTGTTTTCCCCACACTAAAAGTAGCTGGTCGCTGTACTTCGAAAACAGGTTCATGACGAACACATAAGCTACTCTTTTTTATTATAACAAGGAATATTTCATATTAATTGTCAAACAGATAGGACTATATATACCACACCTTTTGAAATATCCACCGTAGAGTACTGCTAAGTGAATTGTTTTGCTCAAAGTTGTACACCATGATTCACTTTTAAGGCAAATTTGCGAATACTTTATTTTGAGTACTGTTAATGCGAGGGTTGACGTCACACTAGCCACAATTTTACACATGCAAATTCTGCCAAACATAATGGCATTTTATGACCGGTCTCGGTGGCGTTGTGGTTAAGTCATCGGACATAAGGCTGATAGGTACAGGGTTCTTAGCCCGGTACGAGCTCCCACTCAGAGCGAGTTTTAACAATTCAGTGGGTAGGTGTGAGACCACTACACCCTCTTCTCTCTCACTAACCACTAACAAACTAACCCATAACTCACTGTCCTGGACAGACAGCCCATATAGCTGAGGTGTGTGTGTGTGTGTGTGTGTGTGTGTGTGTGCGTGTGTGTGTGTGTGTGTGTGTGTGTGTGTGCCCAGGACAGCGTGCTTGATTGGATACAAACACGAAAATAAGTTAAACGGAAAGGAAAGGAAGGCATTTCATGACATTATATATACTCACGGGAAAACATCCATGTGCATGTATACGAAAAAAAAATGTTTTGTTCAACGACACCACTAGAGCACATTGATTAATTAACCATCGGCTATTGGATGTCAAGTATGTATATGAAGTATTATGTTTAATGCTAATAAAGAAAACACGAAATTGTTTTCAAAATGTTATTTTGTGGTCATTATGCACCAGTTGTGCATTAGGACTAATGTTGAGAAGGGCAGTGGAGTAGGTCGGATACAGGTTAACACAGTCAACGAGAAGTCGCGAGGCAATTTAATGTCAGTCAGAGTGTGATTGGGTGGATGAGGCAACGACTTCAAATGACTGTATCCGTTTCCTATGCACAAAGACCATGGCCAGCATTAAGCAAAGCAAAAACACGACGTATTTTCAACTGAAGTGTGCGTGAATGTGTGGATGGCAATCATGCACACTTTTATACCCATGGTGAGAACGCATAGCGCGGGCACAACATACAGAATTGCAGACATGGGTGCGTTGAGACAACCCATTTGTTGGGATGATAGTAGGTACATGTGTTTGCATAACTTTTATCATTTTGTTGTGGCCTATAACCGGAAGTACCATTACTCATATTGAAATCCAAATGCTACTTAGGAAACCTCACTCTGGGCCTAATCCACGAAGGCCATACATTCCTTCTTTCATAATTAGTGTGTTGGACGGGCATCGTTAATATGTGTAGTACAAACAATATGAGTGACCCTTCAATAGTGACGCTTAGTATATATAGAATTTAAGGGTCAAAAATTTATAACCAAATAAGTTTCAGAGTGTATTAGATTGATGATGTAAACTACACCAAACATTTTATTTATTGTTCCATATTTACAAAAAAACACAAATAAACGTCACTGTATACAAGAAAGTCACATGACATGCTGTCAAAGTTGAAGGTTGTCAAACATGGATTTTACACATTAGAACATTCGTTTAATAGTGTGTGAATCCACTCCTGGCGCGAATACACTTGACACATCGTTGCCTCATGCTGTTGATCAGACGTCTGAAGAACTCTTGGGGAATGGCCTGCCACTCTGCCATAAGAAGTTGACCCAGATCATGAAGGTTGGCCGGAGGGGCATGGTTATCCCGAACTCTCCTGCCTAATTCGTCCCAGGCGTCCTCTATTGGGGCCAAGTCAGACGAATATGCTGGCCAATCCATCCTGGCGATACCTTGTTGTCTGAGAAAGTCCGTTACCACCCTGGCGCGGTGGGGTCTGGCATTGTCATCCTGCAGAAATGCCCCGCCGCCAATCTGCTGAAGGCCTGGGAGAACCAACGGCCGGATAATCTCATTCAGATAGCGGATTCCATTCAGATTGCCATCCACCACATAGAGGGGGGTCCTGTGGTGGATAGAGATGCCGCCCCACATCATGACGCTGCCACCACCGAACCGGTGACGTTGTCTAACGTTAACGTCAGCGAAGCGCTCCCCAGGACGTCTGTAGACACGAACCCGACCGTCGTTGAATTGGAGACTAAACCTGGACTCATCAGTGAACATCACTCGACCCCACTGAACACGTTGCCACCGCAGATGAAGCGTGCATCAGTGACGTCTGGCCGTTCTGTGACGTGGTAGGAGTGGTGGTCGAACAGCCTGGCGACGGCAGCGTAGATTATTGGCTCTCAGACGATTGCGTATGGTTTGATCAGACACTCGAGTTCCAGTCGCAGTCCGCAGATTGTCACGTAATCGGCGTGCAGTGGTTGTGCGTTGACGTAGAGCCATATTGGTGATGTAGCGGTCCTCTCTATTTGTAGTGCTTCGGGGTCTTCCCGAACGTGGACGATTTCGAACAGAATTCGTTGCTTGGTACCGTTGCCACAGTCGGCCAACGACACTCTGACTGACACCAAGTCTCAGAGCAACATTTCTTTGCGTATTGCCATCCTGAAGCCAAGCAATAGCCCTTCCTCGATCTTCGATAGTCAGTTGAAGTCGTACCATTGTCGAATTTGGAGTGTGCACCGTACACGAACGCAAGCTCCAATTATACGGAAATTCAGCATTGGGAACATGGAATACACGTGCAAAGCGTGCAAATGAAGCGCTTTTTGAAAAAGCAAGTTATGGGCACTTAGCAGACCTTTCGCTTTCGCCCTAATTTACGTGTAAATGTAAGCATGTTTTCGCCATTAGAACTAGTCGACAGTGTCAATGACAGTGGATTTTAATTCATTTATGGGTTGCTTAGACCCACTTTCGTCAAAATGAACAAAAATCCCATGCGTGACATTATGGTCTAGCTAATATAATTGACATTCAGAAAATAATGTCGAAAATATCGTCTGACCCTTAAATTCTTTTGAGTAGTATATATATATCGTAAATAAAATGTGTTAAGTGCGTCGTTAAATAAAACAAATTCCTTCCTTCCGTTTTATGAGAGTTAAATAACTGATGAACTACGAAACAGTTTAATTCCTATCGATGTTTAATTCCATGACAACCGAAGCAGCAGGATCCACACTTTTACCATTTCCCGGCCATATGGTACGACCTGGTTTCCTTTCTGAAACAGCTGATGCTCCTTCTCTTGACATTTGTTCATGGATTCATTTTATACTATCGTTCTAAAACCATTTACAACACAAGGACACGATGAATGGGTGAATGTCTAACAATACCCCAGCACGAAAAATTCATCGGCTGTTGGGTATCAAACTATGGTAAATGCGTAATTCCCACATGGAAGGATTTTCACCAGTTACCATTCACAGGGATACGCACACACATACACACATAAAGAAACGCCTACCGCAAATAAAATACATTTAAAATATTTAGTACACATCTGTAATACCTAGTATTGAGATTTCCAAAACGTCCTTATATTTTATGCACAAGGATATATTAGAAACCAAATAATCAACCTATTCCTTAGGTTGTTTGGTAAATCGAAGCACGAACATAGCCCAATCATCGACTTTTAAATAATTCAAAAAGCACGGGCGTAGGAAGGTGACAAAAGTGGGATGGGGCACTCACATATATATACATAAATACGTGTATAAATATATATAAACCATCGCTGCCTCTTTGACCGAACAGCGTTGAACAAACCCACACCAAATTTGAACTGCCACGCGTTAAAAACACACGTGCAAACCTACTTATGAATTGTGTAGATACTATCTGATAAAATACCATGAAATAAATGTAGGTAAAGAGTTTATCTTGAGTTAACAGGTGTCCAACTAATACTGTCTTTTAACAACAAAAATTACTTCTGTTTTTCTTCTTTTTTTTCCTTTTTGTTTTTTGAGAATCTCGGTGTTTGTATATATATATATATATATATATATATATGGTATTGTTTGTCATTCTAATGTTTATAATTGCCCAAACTGGATTTTTACCACCATCCTCCACCCCCAATACTGTTTTACATACCATAAACATATTAAGAAGTAAAGTTTTGAACTACTGCGAACATTAGGACAACCAGAAGGACCTTGTATACAAAAACAGAAACAAATGTAGATTTTACATGAGATATTATTAGTCAAAAGGCTTTGCTATTAATAGTTGGAAACAATGTCATGTTACAATAGCGGCAAACACGGGAGCATCATGCTAATAACGGATTTGACTCGGCCAAGTGTCAACGGCTTATGCTAATCTCAGACTGTCAACTGTCACGACGGAGTTGCCAACTGGATTGTGTTGTAATCTTCTTTACTTAGAACGGATGCACTCAGATCAACAACTAATTGGGTACAGACTGTGTATACGACGCAAATCGAGTTGTAAGAGCGCTCAGACTAGCAACTGGACAGTCATGGAAGTCTTGAGAGCGGCGAGTTGGCCAACTTCGTCTTGACATTTGGAAGTCTGAGCCTAGTATTATATAGTTTACGCGATTTAAAAAAAAAGGTCAAAACACCACTTGTCATTTGATGTTCGTTTTGTAATACCGCTATTTGCGGTACTTCATGGTAATTACGTTTATTGTTACTTCAATAATCCGCAGTGCTTTAATATAATTATTATTTATTTTTAGTATTATGTCTTTATGTTCGCTGGTTTACGTAGGTTTAGTGTTATGGCTTTATGTTCGCCGGTTTACGTAGGTTTAGTGTTATGGCTTTATGTTCGCCGGTTTACGTAGGTTTAGTGTTATGGCTTTATGTTCGCCGGTTAAGTAGGTTTAGTGTTATGGCTTTATGTTCGCCGGTTTACGTAGGTTTAGTCTTATGGCTTTATGTTCGCCGGTTTACGTAGGTTTAGTGTTATGGTTTTATATTCGCCGGTTTACGTAGGTTTAGTGTTATGGCTTTTTGTTCGCCGGTTTACGTAGGTTTAGTGTTATGGCTTTATGTTCGCTTGTTTACGTAGGTTTAGTGTTATGAGAAAAGCGTTTTATGCAACCCGACTCGTTACTTTTACTGTGACTACAAAAACAAATCGATTGTTCTCACATTTCATTTCATTTTATTTTTTATTGTTTATGTTGTTATTTAAATATTATACTGCGGAGATTAGAGGAGAAATAATTAATATCTGAACACAGAAATGTGTTAGGGTTAGTATTTCATTTTGTTTTGCTATAAGAATACGTTGGGGGGGGGGGGGGAGAGAAATTGTAACTGATAAAAAATTAAAACGAAATAAGATTGGATCAAATACCGAGGTGGTTAGGTTACCAAAAAACACAACAAACTTTCTTAAGGTTGTTCTTGACTGAACAATACTTGTAATAGAGGTAAAATGAAATTATTAGGCACACTTCTACACGCTTTTTAAAAAGCTAATACTCCGTGCATAATTAGTTTTTATTAACACCAAGATGTCTAAATGCACCTTTTCACATGCATTATATCACTGAGTACTCAGTAAAATGAAATTATTAGGCATACTTAAACAAAACCTTTTTTTTTTAAAAGCTAATACTCCATGCATATTTCGTTTTTGTTAACATCAAGATGTCTAAATGCGCCTTTTCACATACATTGTATCACAGAGTACTCAGTAAAAGTTATTTTAACATTTAAAAAATGAACTAGACCTCTAAACCAAATTATATCTTTAGTTCAAAATCCTCTTTGGATGAAAAAAACAAACAATAGCGTTTGAAGCAAATAATCTAAACGTGATATTAGGAGTGGGTATTCAATAATAGATTTTTAAAGGGACATTCCTGAGTTTGCTGCACGTTTTAAGATGTTATCGACTAACAGAGACTTTTCAACGATTGTAATTACATATCAAATATATTTTTCTGCATGAAATATTAGTGGGTGTTTCTGATCGTTCTAATATTTAACTAGGTTAAATTTAATTTTTTTCATTTTCGTACGTACGAAATTATTTGAAGACAAAATCCAGTTTGAGCTTCTTACAAATAGTAAGGCGACCAGAAACACATTCAATATACAAACACTAATATTCTAAACAAGAAAATATATTTAATATGTAAGTTTAATCATAGAAATATTTTATTAGTCGAAAACATCTTACAGTGCAGCAAACTCGGGAATGTCCCTTTAATAAATGAATCGTTTTACTTCACAACTTTAAAACGTAGTAAGTCCACGTGCATTTATTAGTGTCACCTAGCATATCTATATACACAAAAAAACCAATATAGTTATTATTCAAATCTTGTTATTAAAGTTATTCATTTATTATTATAATTTAACATCACATCGTTTTGGGGGTCAAAGATTAACACTCCCTAGCCGATGATAATTAGGGTAAAAGTAATTCCGTTCCAAAACGCTATATTTTTAGTAATTGATCGAACATATAGATGTTTATGTTGTCATGATATTTGCCAGTGTATATAGTGATCACAGGATAAATATATATTCGATTCAGTACAAATAATAATATAAAAAGTTGTTAAATTCCATTAATCACATGCACTTTTAATTTTATTTATTTCCGTGCTTCTATCCAATTAAGGTTCAAGCGCACTGTACTGAGCACACATAGGCTATCCGGGCTCTCTTTCCAGAACAGTGGGTTAGGGGTTAGTTGTTAGTGGTTAGTTGTTAGTGGTTAGTTGTTTGTGGTTAGTTGTTAGTGATTAGTGATAGAGTAGTCTGTATCATGACCTAACACCTACCATCTGAGTCATTTAACTCGCTCTGGGTGGAAGCCGGTATCTGGATGCGAACCCACAACCCCAACTAGGCCTTACACCTACCATCTGAGTCATTTCACTTGCTCTGGGTTGAAGCCGGTATCTGGATCCGAACCCACAACCCCAACTAGGCCTTACACCTACCATCTGAGTCATTTCTCTTGCTCTAGGTGGAAGCCGGTATCTGGATGCGAACCCACAACCCCACCGAGTCCTTGCACCTACCATCTGAGTCATTTAACTCGCTCTGGGTGGAAGCCGGTATCTGAATGCGAACCCACAACCCCACCGAGGCCTTACACCTACCATCTGAGTCATTTAACTCGCTCTGGGTGGAAGCCGGTATCTGAATGCGAACCCACAACCCCACCGAGTCCTTGCACCTACCATCTGAGTCATTTAACTCGCTCTGGGTGGAAGCCGGTATCTGAATGCGAACCCACAACCCCACCGAGGCCTTACACCTACCATCTGAGTCATTTAACTCGCTCTGGGTGGAAGCCGGTATCTGAATGCGAACCCACAACCCCACCGAGGCCTTACACCTACCATCTGAGTCATTTAACTCGCTCAGGATGGGAGTTGGTACAGGGATGCGAACCCACTACTCCACCGAGGCCGGTACTAGTTTGCAATAACTGTGGACGTTATATAATTACTGCGAGGAGTCAACTGTCCCGACGTGCAGCTTACCCACACAGACATACGTGAACTCATCCATTAAGGGTCCGACTCACTGATCAACGTCACTTGCCGGGGAGTTCGGTCTTTAACCGGAAACGTCGTCATTTTCGACGCCGCTAATTGCGCTCGTGCTACCCATCCGATTACCACGTGAGATGGCGGAGAACGGCGGAAATGAATTGTCTTCCAACGTTCAGGTCGGAGGAGCGTAACGATGCGCTAAATTGCAAGAAGCCGTAGCTTAAATCACAAGGGGGAAATTCACGCAGCGTGGTAACAGCAGTTATATCACGTCCAACTACTAACGAATTTATGCAACAGGCGCGGATCTAAATTCGAAAAAAAAAATCCAGGTTTTGCAGCAAGGGATCTTTTATATGTACTTTCCCCACAGACAGGAAAGCACATACCACGACATTTCACTAGTTGTGGTGTACTGTTGGAACGAGAACAAATCCAGATCAGTTGAATGGATGCACTGAGGTGGTTCAATCCTGCTACGCAAGCACCCCAGGCAAGAGCTCAGCCGATTAAGCTAAATCTTTCCCCCAGTACCAACTAAAGACTTCCTTGTTAGCGTTAAAAATGGATTAGGTAATAAACGGAATAGTGAGATGAGACTGGCCACGCATTCAGCTATTAACGCTAACGTTCGCGAACGATTTGTTTGGGTCCCAGTGTGGATAAAAAAAAAGAAAAAAAAAAAGGAGTATAGTCAGGCGTGCAAGCTATTGCGGGCGGTCTTTAGACTGGTCTTTTGGCGTTCTATGAATGCGATATGAATCACATTATGATAGAAGATGGTACCAGTCAAATAATTCGCGAGCGCTAGGCCTCCTGAACGCGCCAAAGACTCCGAACGTTTACTTGTTCTATCTGGATAGACGCAGAGCTATTATCTCGACTTTCGACTTACCCGAGGCGAGAATAACAAAGAAACCGATGGAGCAGACTATTAATGAAACAAAGAGAATAATAAAACTAGACTGAAATTGTGTTGATCTCAAGTTTCATCAATATCGTACTGGACACTTCTTGGCAATCATGGAACTAATTAATGGAAATCTAGCGTTTAGCGACAACTGTCAACTGTTGATTTATTTACACCTTGTTCAAAAGCTGACATTATGCATAGATGAAACTGTCTGATTGTCATTCGGTTTTCATTGTGTCGTTTTAGAACGGATGCCATGAAGTAGGTAGCGTATGCTGGGTCTTTTAATTCAGTCAACAAGTCTCTCTCTCTCTCTCTCTCTCTCTCTCTCTCTCTCTCTCTCTCTCTCTCTCTCTCTCTCTCTCTCTCTCTCTCTCTCTTCTCTCTCTGTCTCTCTCTCTCTCTCTCTCTCTCTCTCTCTCTCTCTCTCTCTCTCTCTCTCTCTCTCTCTCTCTCACTGTCTCGCTTTTTTCTTTCAAGTGTGAGAGGTATCCCAGTGGTAAAACGATCGCTTAATGCACAGTCGATCTAGGATCGATTTCCGTGGGTGAGTCTATTGGGCTATTTCTCGTTATAGCCTATGCACCACGACTGTGGTATGTGCTATCCTGTCTGTGGGATGGTGCATATTAAAGATCCCTTGATACCAATGACATCCACTAGCCGATGATTAATAAAATCAATGTGATCTAGTGGTGTCGTTAAATAAAACAAACTTTAACTCTTTACCTTTCTCTGCCTCCTTATTCAAACCAATCTATTCAAACATATCTCTCCTTCGTTCTGTCTTGATCAACTGACAGAGAAAGAAAGATGTTGTAGGGGACGAATAAATATAAAGAGCTAACAAGTTCGTGTTTATTGACAGAAACATTCACATATACACAGACGAAAACCAGCAGAAAAGAAGATACATTCACAGAAACATGCACGCGCGCGCGCACACAAATGCACATACAAACACACATAAACACACACACACACACACACACACACACACACACACAGACAGATAGATAGATATATACACACACACACACGCACGCACACACACACACACGCGCGCGCACACACACACACACACACATACATACACTCAAGAATACATAACGAGACGTTTTATTAACAAAACGGCAACCTAGTAGTAAGTCATTTTCCATTAGTAGAGAGGGATCTTTTATATGCACCATTCCACAGACAGGATATCACTTACCACATCATTTGATATACCATTCGTGGTGCACTGACTGGAACGAGGCATTGCCCAAATAGGCCCACCGACGGGGATCGATCCTAGACCGACCACGCATCAGGCGAGCGCTTTACCACTGGGCTATGTCACACCCCAGAGTAAGTCAGAGTCAAGAATCAAAATCCAAGAACAAAACAAAATCTATAACCAAATAACCTTTAAAAAAAAAGATTAATTCGTGATTAACGTACACAGTATGCGACACAATAACGAGGAAACTCACACACGATTGCCTCTTGGACGTGTTGTTAATTCTACTAGTTTGCGAACAACGCTCGCTGGGAGATTGTGCCATTTTGTAACTTTTGTGAAAAAAATAGCTGACAGTACAGGAAAGCAATGCAGTGATGTATTTTTTCTAGTATAATGTATTTGTATTTGTGAAAAAAAGTTAGAAGAATTAACCTGAAGACAACGCAGCTGCGCCGTCGGCCCTTAGATGCTGTCAGCAGTTGTAATGCTTTCTACATGCCTGGCGATGACATTCCAGAAAGGTGACGGCTTCTTTATCGCGTGGCATCAGACATCATTACTGTCAAAGCTCTGCGTGTGCTGCCTTCCTTAGAAGAAGTTCATATTATCTCGGCTATTTCCACAGTCCACAGAATTTTATTCTTTTATTGGGTTTTTTTTTTTTTTGTCTTGTTATTCCTTTAATTCCGAAATAAATCTTATTTTAAATGTTGTCGCAACGATTGTTGACGTCTTTTCCTTTTCGGAATTAGTTGGAAATAGTTTACATGTTAAAGGGACATTCCTGAGTTTGCTGCACTTTTTAAGATGTTATCGACCAACAGAGACTTTCAGCGATTGTAATTACATATCAAGTATATTTTTCTGCTTAAAATATTAGTGGTTGTCTATTAAATCTGTTTCTGATCGTTCTAATATTTGTACTAGGTTAAATTTACTTTTATTTCCTAAAATAAATTACAAAATCACGTTTGGGATTCTTACAAATATTAAGACGACCAGAAACACATAGAATGAATATACAGACACTGATATTCTAAACAAGAAAATATATTTAATATGTAAGTTTAATCGTAGAAATATTTTATTAGTCGGAAACATCTTACAGTGCAACAAACTCAGGAATGTCCCTTTAATTGTTCGTGTTATGTAGAATTGCAGGATAAATAAAGCAACCTGTTACTGCCTTAAAATATCGGCTTTATCAGTTTTGGAGCGAAAGGATAATGCTGCGAGGCTAAAATCAATATCTTGAGAGTTTAAAGTTTTTTTTGTTTAACGGCACAACTAGAGCACATTAATTTAAAAGCCTAATTATCTGTTTCGTCAAATTATTTGGCGTTTTTGTCATTTCACATAATGTTAACTCATGATCAACATTCAGCAACGTTTAACAGTAAACCGATAGGACTTCGTGTCATTTTTGTGTCCATTAATAATGGACAAGTCACGCATTCTGCGACATTTTAAGATAACATTTACAGTTTCATTATTTTATTGCCTTAACATGTTTTTGTCACGATTGCTCCAAACATTTCCATATTAGCTGACATTTAGGCCTATCTGTTTTGCACATGTAACATTGCATGATACTCTGTAACATTAAAATCATCGTAAAAACCGTTACAATCCAAAATAAATTGTAAGCAACCTTCATTTTACAGATTATTTAAGTACTAGTAATTAAAAATGTTTTTTAAATTTATGTTAGTATTTTGAAACCTTTGCGATTGATGAATAGATTAGAAACCTCCCCAGATTTCATCTTATTTTCAAATATTAGCCTATATAAGATACAAGCTGCCTTACAAATGCGATAGATATTTTATAAACGGAGCGGGTACAGAAATTTAATAATGGGGTGTGTGACGGAACATGCTCTTAATTTGTTTTCGCCTGTGGCGATATTAATTGTTTTAGAGGGTCGTGTGCAGTCCCAATATGCACTTAGACTAGGTGGGCACTTTGTTACGTAATACCTCCGCGCGACGGTGGTCGAGCTGTTCCCAATACACACCCAGTCCAGATGCGGAGGCCATGTGGCCAGTAGTTACGTAATACCTCCACGAGTTCTGTTTTACGAGCTTGTTTTCCGAGCGGGTGGCGTCAGCTAGTCTGACCATCTAAGAAAAAATGTCGTCTTGGTCGCTGTGGAAATATCACTTGTACGTATTCGGTACCGCCTTGTACCCCCAGGCAATATTCGGTTTTGTAATAAATAGATAGGATTTAGAGATATCGGGGAGAAACATATTGGAAGGCAACCAGGGAACGTTAGTCCGTTTGGACTTGGTAAATATTATTTCTGCTCTGTTGTATAACCTTGATGTGATTGATGTGACTTTAAATATTTTAATACTGTATTATACCAATATTATTTAGACAGTGTTTCCGGTAACTGACGAAGTAAATTGTAGGCTTCACTGTTCTAAAAAAAATAAAGCTTAGCCGGTCATCCTAGAGGACCTAGGTAAACTGTATGTTATTGTCTTTATTGTGATAGGTACCAGTATTAATTCTGTATTACAAGGTTAGTGAATGAGTAGTTAAGGGTTAATTAAAGATTAACCAAGTAGGAATAGAGTTGTAATTCCTTTATTAATTAAGTTCCCCTGGAAGCGTTTCTCAATTATCACACGTGTGGGTGTTGTGTCACGGTGAAGTGATTAGAATATTGTGTAAACTAGACACCTAGAGATTAACTAATTAAGTGATCAGTTCTGGGTTGTTATTATTTGTTGTTGTTAATTAACTACTGCGGCAGTACATTTGTCAGCGTAAGTTAATACAGATTCCAAAGTGTATTGTGTTTTGTTGTGTTTTCTAGTGAACTAAACGTGCTATATTACATATACTTTATATAAGATCTTATCTCTGTTTATACCTAGAGCCGAGCCACTCGGGTATACACTGCCCGATACAGAGATATCTAATAGATATACAGTTAGGAGAGATATTGGGATAATCGTGTTTTATTCAGTTACGGGTATTATAGGATCCCCGTGACAGGGTGGTAATCGCACGACGCCAAGACCAATGGCTACATTCTGACCACCAGTAAACACATGAACGTCGACGATGCTTTTTTTTTTTTTTTGTAGTTCTGTGTTTTGACAAACAAATAGACATAAAACTCTACTGATTCATTAAAAAAAACAAAAATCTCACCTAGCCCCTGTAAAACCCCCAGAGGAAACAAAACCCCTGATGCTGCCCCTAATAATGCCACCGAGGTCGATATAGTCTGCAAAACAACTGCATGATATTGTTGTGTAACTGCAGATATACGCCTACGGTGTACTATTTCTGTACCTATCTTGGTGGTGTTTTGCAATATCTTAATAAGACTTACTATAGATCTTCTAATGAAAAACATTAGCTTTCAAATTGCAGCGATGCCATCAAGAATGGAAAACAACAATGGGGTGAAGCGTACTTCCGTTGACAAACGATTGCATGTGGCGTGTGAATCACATTTCAGGTACACACTCTAACTGGGCCGAATTGTTGTTAAACGTAGGTGTATTACCATTATACAAATATATCTGTAATTACACGCGTAAGATATTAACAGCTTTTTTAATTTCGGCCCTCGAAATTCATGGCGAGAAATTGCACATTTAAGATTTAAAGGGCCTATCCCGAGTTTTCGGCGATTGCTAAGAAGGAAGGAAAATATTTTATCTAACGACGCTCAACACATTTTATTTACGGTTATATGGCGTCGAAGATATGGTTTTCGGCGATTGTTAAAGGGACATTCCTGAGTTTGCTGCAATTTTTAAGATGTTATCGACTAACAGATACTTTTTGACGTATATGACTTTTTGTAATTACATATCAAATATATTTTTCTGCATAAAATATTAGTGGCTGTATATTAAATGTGTTTCTGATCGTTCTAATAATATTTGTACTAGGTTAAATTTTATTTTATTTCCTAAAAAAGATTTTTTCGTACGTACGAAATTATTTGAAGACAATATCCAGTTTGGGCTTCTCACAAATATTAAGACGACCAGAAACACATTGAATATACAGACACTGATATTCTAAACAAGAAAATATATTTAATATGTAAGTTTAATCGTAGAAATATTTTATTAGTCGGAAACATCTTACAATGCAGCAAACTCGGGAATGTCCCTTTAAAATGATGTCGACCAACAGACTTTTTAACGACTGTAATTACATATTAAATATATTTTGTCTAAATAAAATATTAGTGGTTGTATATTAAACGTGTTTATGATCGTCCTTGTGTTTGCACTAGGTCAAACTTCATTTTATTTTCTAATATATATTTTATATACAAATACAAAATTATTGGGATACAAAATCCAGTTTGGGCTACTTACAAATATTAGGACGACCAGAAACACATTGAATATACAGACACTGATGTCCTCAACAAGAAAATATATTTAATATGTAATACTATTATGTTATTAAATGTTTTTGTTTTTTTTCCATATTAGCCATATTATAGGTCCGTAGGGAGTCGTAACGTTCCTCCGGCGGCTATATTGGCCCGAGGCAACACCAAGGGCCAATATCGCCACCGGAGGGTCGTTACAACTGCTCAAGGACCTATAGCTACGTCAATGTGAAAACCCCATTTAATGACATTTTTATTAGTGAACTTACTGGAATGGTGACGATAACATTGTGAATTATGTTTAGGGCATTTGAAGTAATATTTTACAAAAAGCTAGCCTCAATATTTTGTTTAATGCTGACATTGGAATACTGATGTGATTCAAATTCAAAATTAGCTATATTACTAAATGCTTCGACACATTAAAGGGATATTCCTGAGTTTGCTGCACTTTTTAAGATGTTATCGACCAACAGAGACTTTCAGCGATTGTAATTACATATCAAGTATATTTTTCTGCTTAAAATATTAGTGGTTGTCTATTAAATCTGTTTCTGATCGTTCTAATATTTGTACTAGGTTAAATTTACTTTTATTTCCTAAAATATGTTTTTTTCGTACGTACGAAATTATTTTAAGACAAACTCCAGTTTGGGCTTCTTACAAATATTAAGACGACCAGAAATACATTGAATATACAGACACTGATATTCTAAACAAGAAAATATACTTAATATGTAAGTTTAATCGTAGAAATATTTTATTAGTCTGAAACATCTTACAGTGCAACAAACTCAGGAATGTTCCTTTAAAATAAAAACTGGTCTATTAACCTTGACCCCTGAGGCGGATAGTTTGCGATAGTTATAATTTTATTATATATTAATTTTCTTTCTTTTTTACAATCCCCCTCCAAACCTCCCCCAAAGTTCCCTTGGCATTCCACCTCATGTCACTAGCCCCCACCCCCAATGGATTTTCTGGATCAGCCACTGTTAATAATTTTAGACAAAATATTACGTTTAAGTTTTAATAGATGAAAGAAATAAAAAGTACCATTAGTCAAATAGATCGTATACAAAATTACAGTTAGAAATGTTATATTTATTGTCTCTGAAGCCAAAACAATGGTGCGAAAAGTGACAGTCATCGATTCGGCGTTTGAAGGAGTGGTATGGTCTGCAAAACAACTGCATGATATTATTAGGTAACTGCAGATATACGCCTACGGTGTACTATTTTTATACCTATCTTGGTGGTGCTTTGCAATATCTTAATAAGACTTACTATAGATCTACTAATGAGAAACATTAGCTTTCAAATTGCAGCGATGCCATCAAGAATGGAAAACAACAATGGGGACAAGCGTACTTCCGTTGACAAACGATTGCATGTGGTATATGAATCACATTTCATATAAACACACTCTTACGGGGCCGAACTGGAACAGCGGTCGCCTGATGCGCGATCGATCTAGGATCGATTCCCTTCGGTGGGCCCATTGGGTTATTTCCAGCCAGTGCTCCACAACTGGTGTAACAAAGGCCTTGGTATGCACTATCATGTCTGTGGGATGGAGCATATAAAAGATCCCTTGCTGCTAATCAAAAAGAGTACCCCGTGAAGTGGCGACAGCGGGTTTCCTCCCTCAATATCTGTGTGGTCCTCAAACGTAAGTTCGATGCCATATAACAGTAAATAAAAAATATGTTGGGTGCGTCGTTAAATAAAACATTTCCTTCCTTTCTTCTTTTTTTACGAGTTTTGGGCTTATGATCTCAGTACTGAATAAGTCTTGTTTGTAATCGGAGAATGTTTGGCTTTTTGGTTGTACTATACGGAATAAAATCGCATAGGCAACAAATGTTAACGTATGTGGTTAAAAAAAAAAACTATATGCAATACTTAAAGTATATCAACCAAAATATGACCCATAAATATCAATACTACAACCACTCTCTCGAAGTATTAAATGAAGAAAGTGGAACATTTTAAGGCTCATTTTCGACATAAACGGATGTTTTTTACGTAGATAAACTATTGCACACATGTATTGCCCAGTTGAAACTAACTGTTTTTGACATCAAACACTGTCACATATCACCAATGACAGAACTTGTGGTATTAACGTTGACCCAGCCGGAAGTCATTTGTTTTAGTATTACCTTTTGGACCTGTGGCCTCAATCCTGTCTAGTTTGTAATATGAACACTTTTCCTACTCGGGTTTTTTACAATAAAGGGACCAAATCATGATTCAGTATGTTATGCTATCCTACAGTTAAATATTTGTGGCCCAATACGTCTTTCATTTCAATAAAATTTGTACACTGAGTCAATTAGTGGGTCCAATCAGGGTACTTTTTGTCATTATAGATTTCCATTTTAATTTTCACTGAAATCATCCCTTTGTTTTAAAATGTATTGAACATGTTTTTATCTTAGACAGTGGTTTGCGGACAATTCAATTCTCTTTAAAATGTGAGTTATTTTATAAAAATTGGTTATCGGGTTCCAAAGTTATTGCAATATTGAATATTTTCACAAATAATTAGTATATATGATTTAAGAATAAAAAGTGCAATATGTTTAATGTTACAAATATTTTAAAAAATTAAGGCAGCTTATAGGTTTGTCACAATCAATCAGTCCGTAACCATCTAATAATATTTGACTTGATCAAAAGAATTCTACATCCATTTGTGGTATACAAGTCAGATGTACGCAGAAACTCTGCAAAGTAAAAGAAATGTGAAGTAGCTGAAAATTTTGACAATAATACACACTGAATGTGGATTTGTAGTGTTTGTAACTGTAGTGTCTGTAACCTTTCAAAAAGCATCATTATAAATTTAAATGTTTTATTAAAAAAATACGTACTTAAATTTTCTTATATTTTATTTTATAAGACTACAACATGTTAAAATAAGAACAAACATAATTAATATAGCTGAAATTATAATTGTTATTTTCATCCAGCACTGACCCCTAAAAATAACAAAACTATGACTAGCAGGATATTCCTCATGCTGAAAATATTTCTGCATTGTCATGAGTGTTTAGCTAATTTTTAACTTGCATAAACAATTAAGTTCACAATCAGACGTACCATTGAAGGCAGAGTCCTACTAATAGCATACTACTAGGGGTGCTTTACATTCAGTAAGGATTATCTTAGTGTCGGTAACCCCAAAAATTAATATAGAAATGTTGTAGTAAAACGTAACTTGCCCACAACTAAGTGATTAACAGTCAACAGTAATACCAATGGAATACAGATTTCATATGAAAACCATATATTTTTGTAAATTACTATTTTATTACATTTATTTTTAGAGTTTAAAATGAAATTTGAAAACAAATTTAGTCAAATAGTTCATAACATATATTTTTACCAAAAAAGTCATATATAGTAAACAAATTAAGTTACACTGAAACATAATACAAGTAGCAATCTTGACACTCACATCTGAAATGTCAATATTTTGAAAATAAATCTGTTCAGTTGATTGGTTCTGAAGACTATCAATGTCACAATACGTCATGAACAGTAGATTTGCAGCTGATGAAATGGAAATCACTAATAATCATTTCAAACATTTTAAAACTGTATTTTGTAAATATGGAAAATGTTATTTGTCTGTTTCAAACATTTTATAGTTATATTCAAAAATGTAATAATTTTGTTCAAATTTACGATTGCAATTGGTTTTAACTACGTTACTGTTTACTTGGTGTTAACAAAGTTACCATTTATTTTCTGACTGTTTCGTGAAAAAAGAATGCACATTAATACTTTTTTGACATACTGTTTATGCACATTATGATTTTACATACTGATTATGCACATTATGGTTTTATATATAAAACCCAGGTTTTGCTTTGTATTGCCCATAACCAAATGTTAACTGACGTTACTATTCCAGGTTCTTTGCCTGTCTAAGTTGAGTGTAAATCAGTATATTGTGGCTTTAAAGGGACATTCCTCAGTTTGCTGCAATCTTTAAGATGTTATCGACTTACAGAGACTTTTTAACGATTGTCATTACATACCAAAGATATTTTTCTGTATAAAATATTAGTGGCTGTATATTAAACGTGTTTCTGATCGTTCTAATATTTGTACTAGGTTAAATTTCATTTTATTTCCTAAAAACATTTATTTCGTACGTACGAAATCATTTGATGACAAAATCCAGTTTGGTCTTTTTACAAATATTAAGACGACCAGAAACACATTGAATATACAAACACTGATATTCTAAACAGGAAAATATATTTAATATGTAAGTTTAATCGTAGACATATTTTATTAGTCGGAAACATCTTACAATGCAGCAAACTCAGGGATGTCCCTTTAAAATAACAATATACAAATAGTTGGAAATGGAACTATAACTTTAAGATATCTCAGCAAAAATGGCAGTTTTATTTTACCTCTTATATTCATATTTTTTTGTCATGTGATGTATAAAAGGATATGTGGTTCTTTAACATTCAGTTTATCTTAGATAAAATAAATATTTATGTTCACAACTGTTCATGAATGGGACATCTTGGCAGATAAGTACAGCAATATTAGATGGGTGAAGTGCATTTATGTTTTGTTGTATAAGATTGTAGTGTCCGTAACCTTAAAGTGAACAGGAAAGAATCTACTGTCATTAGTATAAACTTGAAATTATATTTCCCATTGGTACATTTTCCAATAGTGAATTGAGCATACTTTTATTGAATAAACGTTAGTTAGATCTACCATGAACTGTAGTACAAACATAATTGAAGTGTGAAACAGTTCATGGATATGACATACCACAATAGTAAATTTATGGCAAAGATAAAAATATTAAAATTTTACACCAATTATTACACCATTAATTTGTGGGAATACATTAAACGAAGCAAATAAACATTGATATAGTTTGTGATTTTGTAGGGGTTTTTTTAAATATTTTGTCATGGTGTTATAGTACCAGTGTAGTGTCTGTAACCACCCTTTGTTGGCAGATGAAATAGAGTCATAACGTTTTTGTCAGTAATACTTGCTGGACAAAAGTTTGGACTTTAAACATTCTACATCAGAAATATATGTTTTGAGTACCACAAGTAAACTTTATTTTAGACCCATGTGGAAGTGAATGGTGCCCTTTATTGTAAAACAGCCGACTGCTTCTGATAATCGTGAGGCGGGTTGGGGAAGGGGGAATCTTGTAGTGGCGATATCTAGTTCAGTAACTTGCTTGTGTGAGGTTCAAGACCAATTACCCACGATGAACTCAGTGTTTTTGTTTGTTTTGGAGGTTTTTTCTTTCTTTTCTTTTTTCTTTTTTTGAATATAGCGTTGAGGTTAAAGTATAATGGAGTGGTACAAGATTGCTAACCGTCTCTGTCTTAGTATATTTGTAAGCAGACATCAGTTACTGATTTACTCTGAATGGTTCGCGTCTGGTGGCTGGGTAAATAAAACACTACAAACACTTGTGGACACCCTTCGACTGTTTCTCGAGTCCTGACTAATCCACTTCCGTCAGAGGACTGGAGGACAGTCAACGAAAACACTGCAAAATAAATGCATAGCTATTGATACAAGTACTGCATGGGGGTATTACAGGCTATACTAAAGCAGTAGTGGTTTGAATAACAAAAAACCCATGGGCGTTGAAAGCAGAGGGTGGTGGCATAATCGTATAAGATGAGGGGTCCGGGAATCAACCGCACCACCTCTTTCCTCCCCTCCCCTCACCTCCTATTCCTATCCCCAGTGTTGTAGCAAATATTTACATTCGGGCACATGGCCGGGGATTTTGGATGATGTGACTAAGACATACGTGTTTGCACCTTCAGTGGATGTAAGTAAGCATGTAAGTAAAGTGTGGACTGGTTCATTGATTGATTAAGTATGAATAAACGCTGATATCCAGATTCTGGCATTTTCAACCTGCACCACCCCCACAACAAACCCCCGCCACCGCACCCCACCTCGACCGCCACCGCACACAACAAAATGGGAACCTATAGTCTATGCATCATGAAAAGCACTGAGACCCATAAACTCCCTCTCACAGTTTTGAAGTTGATGTGGCTAGAATATGCGTTTCCTCTTCCTCCATTTGAAAGGCGAATTAATAGCTGCCCCCGCCAGTTGCTGATATCTTCCCGTGTCTACGTGAGCTAATTAATGATGTGATCTAAAGCCATGCACTAGTTTGGTATTTTGCGTACAAAAACTAATAACGCCATGGATGTATCAATAATTCAAGAACTTGTGAATATTTTGTTAGTTGTCTTTTGTTGTTAATTTTTGTTGTTGTTGGGTTTGTTGTAGGGGAGGGTTGTGGCTCTTTGTGTTTTTGTTTTTTGTTTTATTTGTTTTTTGTTTTATTTGTTTTTTGTTTGGTTGGGGGGTTTTGGGATTGTTTAATCTTTTGTGATTTGGTAAACTAGTCAGGGAGTGGCAGTCCTTTTTGTGGCGGTGCAAGGAGGATGAAATCGCCAGTAATGGATTTCTTCGGATGTGTCTATCGTCCCATAGACAAAGCACAACATAAAAATTCATGGACTGAACCACTATTTTGCGAAATGCCCATTGGACTCTGTGCTGTGCAGAGATACGGCCCTGATCATATATTACGGTTTTATCGTTCAGATTTTGACATGTACACATGATTTTATACAATTTGAGACTGAAATATCGACAAATGTACAGTCATATGTTATAAATTCGTTATGTAACTATTACCTTTAACACGTAAATAAATTAATGTCATGGGATTATTTTGTTTTTTAATGATTTGTGTGTCTATGAGATTGTGTTCATGTACACGTTAATTACTTTATAAATTGCCGCTGTCTAATATCAATAAACGCCGTAATTCTTTTGAGTTATGTGACCATTACCTTTAAGGAAACGCAACTGGCCATTAAATCGGGCAGTATCAGCTTAACATTTTCACAAGATTAATTTTCACTTGCTCTAGGGAATACACTGAAGATTCGGCTTGTTCTCAAGAGATAAAAAATCATAATCTAAAGTTGTTATGACATTAAGTTCATGACCTGCGGGCTTTCGTCTCCGAAATAAGTCAAAACGATTCGTAGCCACGTGCTTGTTGTGTTCAGTCTTTCGAACATAATAATGTTATAAAGAGCGTATCGTTCCTTCGTGTTTATTTTTTATTCTTTAACTTTCTTTCTCGTTCTCTCTCTCTCTCTCTCTCTCTCTCTCTCTCTCTCTCTCTCTCTCTCTCTCTCTCTCTCTCTCTCTCTCTCTCTCTCTCTCTCTCTCTCTCTCCACTTATCTCAAATTTAATATGTATTGCTTCACAACTAAATAGGCCTTTCATCCATTTTTATGGGCTCGTTTTTTCATTCATATATATATATATGCACTTTATCACAGACAGTTCAGCACATATTATGGCCTTTGATATGGTAGTCATGGAGCACTGGCTGGGATGAGATAAAAATGCAGTGGGTCAACTGAGTATGTTCAGTTCTCAGACTCGAGTATGTCAGGCGAGCGCTCTGCCAACTGCGCTAATTTTGTTTCATTTCAACGTATGTCCGTGCTTATATCCAATTAAGGTTCAAGCACGCTGTCTTGGGCACATATCTCAGCGATCTGGGCTGTCTGTTCAGGACAATGGGTTGGTTGTTAACTGGTTGTGGTTAGCGAGAGAGAATAGGGTGTAGTGGCCGTACATCTGCCCATTGAGTCGTTAAAAATCGCATTGAGTGAGAGCCGGTACCGGGTTTCGAACCCAATACCTACCAGCCTTATGTCCGATGGCTTAACCACGACACCATTGAGGCCGGTTGAGCTAACTTCAGCCCCTGGAATACAGACGATTTACAAACAATGGACCACAAAAAAGTGTTGATTAAAAATTATTTCCATTCACCGATCACTCTTTTCCCCCCACCACCGTTCTCATTTTCACCTCGCCTCCCAGTGTGGGTGGACCTCAGATATAAAATCCTGGCTATGTCAAGATTTCCACTATTGTAAATTTTGTCTGTTCTTACATGATCATCATCATTAGGGTTTTTTCTTTCTTACTGCTGAAAGGCGTGTCCACACCGATTATGGCATTGCTGTCGATAGTCTCGATTACCTATATAAAAACTTTAGTTGCTTTTTAATGTGCATTCATACTCTTTGGGGCTCAAAAATCCAACACCACTTTCATACACGATTTACCTTCCCACTCCCCCGCTATACGAATGAATGAATGAATGAATGAATGGATGGATGAATGAATGAATGAATGGATGGATGGATGGATGAATGAATGAATGAGTGAATGAATGAATTGATGAATGAATGAATGGATGGATGGATGGATGGATGGATGGATGGATGAATTAATTAATTAAATCAAATGGGTACGATGGGAACCAATCATATAGTTCGCGAACGTTAGCGAAATGTTTGCTGGCTGAACTTCGGCTAGCACACGTAATCAATGGCTGATCTTTGATTATGGAGGGCGAGACATAGCCCAGTGGTAAAGCGTTCGCTTGATGCGCGGTCGATTTGGGATCGATCCCCGTCAGTGGGTCTATTGGGCTATTTCTCGCTCCAGCCAGTGCACCACGACTGGTACACCAAAGGCCGTGGTATGTGCTATCCTGTTTATGGGATGGTGCATATAAAAGATCCCTTGCTGCTAATCGGAAAGAGTAGCCCATGAAGTGGCGACATCGGGTTTCCTATCTTAATAGCTGTGTGGTCCTTAACCATATGTCTGACGCCATCTAACCGTAAATACAATATGTTGAGTGCGTCGTTAAATAAACCATTTCCTTCCTTGATTATGAAAGTTCTTTTAATCTGTCTGTTCAAATCGAAAGATCTGTTTTACTTCTGTCTCTGTCAACACTCCATCGGATAGCTGTTCCACTCGAGACAGCAATATGTATGCTAGAATACATTTATATTCGTCACGAGAATTATTTCAGCTTCAAGCTTATTAACCGATTGAATGTTTCGTGATATTGGACGAAACTACAAAGAAACCGTCTTTGGATCAATATGTCATTTGGCTGTATACTGCTTTTTACACTCGTTATCAAACACAGTCAGTCACTGGCTTACTGTTGATAATTCTTATTCAATCCGAACGACAGAACAGTTATCACTTTCCAAACCATATCTCTGCACAAGTAGAGTCAAATGGATGTCCTAACATGCTCGTGACTGCTCCAACTTCGCAAGCCAATGTACTATTCCGTATGGTATACTGCATTTCGTACTTTGGCATAGTTACCCGTGTAAACATATCCGGAATTGGCCTCATTTCATTGGTTCCCTGTGCAAAAATGTACGCTAATTATGTAGCTTGTTACATATTGTTTTGCTACTACAAACAAACATGGCCGTTCCCGTGGAAGCCGTGCACATAATATCATCGTAGATGAGGGAAGTCGTATTCTTCCTTATCCAATGTTACTCACAATGTGATTGATCAATGATGATATCAATTAAGTGACGTATTTATTGTTTACAATTGGTTTACTCTACAATGTGCTAAAGTGCATCGTTAAATAAAACATCATTTCTTCATTCAATCGAACCCGAGTGCCCTCTCTCTCTCTCTCTCTCTCTCTCTCTCTCTCTCTCTCTCCTCCTCTCTCTCTCTCTCTCTCTCTCTCTCTCTCTCTCTCTCCTCTCTCTCTCTCTCTCTCTCTCTCTCTCTCTCTCTCTCTCTCTCTCTCTCTCTCTCTCTCTCTCTCTCTCTCTCTCTCTCTCTCTCTCTCTCTCTCTCTCTCTCTCTCTCTCTCTCTCTCTCTCGAACCCGAGGCGGGACGTAACCCAGTGGTAAAGCGCTTGCTTGATGCACGGTCGGTTTGGGATCGATCCCAGTCAGTGGACCCATTGGGCTATTTCTCTTTCCAGCCAGTGCACTACGACTGGTACATCAAAGGCCGTGGTATGTACTGTCCTGTCTGTGGCATGGTTCATATAAAATATCCCCAGCTACTAATGGAAAAATGTACCTGATTTTCTCTCAAAGACTATATTGTCAAAATTACAAAATGTCTGACATCCAATAGCCAATGATTAATAAACAAAAGTGCTCTAGTGGTATCGTTAAACAAAACAAACTCTGACTTTTTCATCGAACCCCTCTACAGATCTTACTCCTTTCGGGAGAGAGGCGGGACGTAATCCAGTGGTAAAGCGCTTGTTCGACGCGCGGTCGGTTTGGGATCGATCCCCGTCGGTGGGCCCAGTGGGCTATTTCTCGTTCCAGCCAGTGCACCACGACTGGTATATCAAGGGCCGTGGTATGTACTATCCTGTCAGTGGGATGGTGCATATGAAAGATCCCTTGCTGCTAATCGAAAAGAGTAGCCCATGAAGTGGCGACAGCGGGTTTTCTCTCTCAACATCTGTGTGGTCCTTAACCATATGTCTGACGCCATATAACCGTAAATAAAATGTGTTGAGTGTGTCATTAAATAAAAACATTTCCTTCCTTTCGGGAGCTCGGCAAACTCAAACTTATCTTTCTTTAGAATTTTATGAAGCCCTCCCCTTTACAAAATGTGGGATCCGCCCCTGAAAATGGTTTTTTTTTTGTTTTTTTTACTATATATAAAGTCACAGTCAATGAGACATTAATATAAAACAGAAAGGACGACAATAACAGTCCACATCAGTCGACTTAGTACAACAAAAGCTAACGCTAACAGTATTAACGGACGTGGATTCATTTAAATTTTTTGTTTAATCAAAATCAATACATATATATATACGGACACGAGAACATTAAAGAAATGCATAAACACGGCGACAAGCATTCTGCTTTATTGAAGTGCAAGGCTTTACTTTTGTCACCAGAGTAACATATATGACGCTAAGTCTCTGGTCATTTTGACAGTGAGTGGCTCAAATATAATGCCACTGCCACATGCTGGGGAAACAAATGAAGTTGTTTACTTAAATAGGTAGATATGTTCGTATAAGGAGTGTGTGGTGTTTCCCTTTGAATGCAACAGTATTATGGACTATAGTACAACATATTCCGTGTTTAAAGGTCTAAAATGAATACCACGGGGTTACAACCAGTAAAACGGTTAATGTGTTTTATTCTGATACAGTTCGTGTTGGAATTTTGTAGATTTAATGTGATTTAGATCTATTTTAAAGGGATTTTTTTGTAGCGGCTGGGTTCATGGGAATTGTTTATTTATGGCTTTCGCTTTGCATACAGTGTTGTTTCTCTCTCTTTGACACACATGTAAAGTACATGTAGGTCATAGAATAGTACATGTAGTTGTAGTACGCTACACAACGCTATGCCAAGTTGTACTTGCATACATAAAGAAAGAAAGAAATGTTTTATTTAACGACGCACTCAACACATTTTATTTACGGTTATATGGCGTCAGACATATGGTTAAGGACCACACAGATTGAGAGAGGAAACCCGCTGTCGCCACTTCATGGACTACTCTTTTCGATTAGCAGCAAGGGATCTTTTATATGCATCATCTCACAGACAGGGTAGTACATACCACGGCCTTTGATATACCAATTGTGGTGCACTGGCTGGAACGAGAAATAGCCCAATGGGTCCACCGACAGGGATCGATCCCAGACCGACCGCGCATCGATCGAGCGCTTTACCACTGGGCTACGTCCCGCCCCTATTTACTTGCATACATGGTTTTGATGATTCTATATGAATTAAAGGGACATTTCTGAGTTTGCAGCAATTTTTAAGATGTTATCAACTAAAAGACACCTTTTAACCATTGTAATTACATATCAAATATATTTTTCTGCATAAAATATTAGTGGCTGTATATTGAACGTGTTTCTGATCGTTCTAATATTTGTGCTAGGTTAAAGGGACATTCCTGAGTTTGCAGCAATTTTTAAGATGTTATCGACTAAAAGACACCTTTTAACCATTGTAATTACATATCAAATATATTTTCTGCATAAAATATTAGTGGCTGTATATTGAACGTGTTTCTGATCGTTCTAATATTTGTATTAGGTTACATTTCATTTTATTTCCTAAAAGTGATTTTTTGTTTCGACGTACCAAATTAATTGAAGACAAAATCCAGTTTGGGCTCCTTACAAAATTAAGACGACCAGAAACACATTGAATATACAGACACTGATATTCTAAACAAGAAAATATATTTAATATGTAAGTTTAATCGTAGAAATACTTTAATGTAATAGTGGAGCTAATTTTAATTAGATTGCAAATAATGTTTACATTGAAACAGCGTCTGACGTCACAGTCACTAATAGCTAGCGATGTAGATCTTCTTCAGGTCACACATAAACTTGAGTTTATTGCACAGACTGAAATACAATTAAAGTATTTTATTTAAAATTTGGAAACACATAACTTTTAGGCTGGCTATGCCATTCCCAAGATGCTTTCGGGAAACTGCTATTGTTCGACTTCCGGTAGTAGCTTCTACACAATAAAACTAATAGTTTCTATATAACTTTTGACTGAAACATATTACAAAAATATAATTTCAAAGAGGTTGCATGATAAAAAAAATATATCAGGTTACTACGTTTTGATATCGTAGTTATTTGGCTCGGTTCGTAAACGGTGTAACAGGCTCGCTGATGCACGCATTTTACACCGTCTAAACCTCGCCAAATAACCACGATACCAAAACGTAGTAACCTGATATTCCATATGTACAGGTAGACAGAAAGAAAAGAACTATACGTGTAGCAGCTTATCCACTAGATCACAGAGCTCACTCGTATCTTCGAAAATTGTATTTTAGTCATTGTTCTTTATATATATAATATGGTACAAAATATGAAAATCATTGGTTAGATTTTACTCAACGTTCAGAAATCACCTGTGAGCAAAAACTGGCCAGAAGGGTCTACTGTCCCTTAATTAATCGTACTGAGTATAGTTCACATGTTGCATGTTTGAAACACGTAGTTCTATTACTAAAGGAAGCTGATTTATCTTTCAGTTCACATTCATGAGATTACTGGAATATTTTAAAAACGGTATATCATATGAACATACAAATTTCATACATTCTATGTAAAGACAAACTAAAGTACATGGTTATTTTATACAAACTGTAAATGATATTTTACGAGCATGACTGTTTGACGTAAATAGCATTTCCTAGGGTTTCTACAAGTTTCTCAGTGTTTTCACGGTTAAACCATCGAACATATGGCTGGTAGGTACTTGGTTCTCAGCCCGGTACCGGTTCCCACCCAGAGCGAGTTTTAACGACCACTACATCCTCTTTCTCTCTCACTAACCACTAACAACTAACCCACTGTCCTGGACAGACCGCTCAGATGGCTGAGGTGCGTGCCCAGGACAGCGTGCTTCGATATAAGCACGAAAATAAGTTGAAACGAACCTAGGCTACACGTTCCTGTACGTTGAAAGTCACAATCTCTCTGTTGGTGGTTTGAAGCAGACGATAAATAACAGTTTGAATGTTGCTGGCATGACAACAAGACGGTCGAGTGCTGTTCCAACACATGACGCTGATAACATAATGCATCTCGGTGTCGTAGCCAGGTTGCCGAAATGTTGGAAACACATTTAAATTACAGGAGCATCGGAGTACTACATCTATCCATCCCTCTTTCAACACGACAGAAAAAACATATCTAAAATGTTCAAGAATGCGTCTAAAAGCATCTACAATGCAAATTGCAAAGTCA